>NC_053026.1:391272249-391550002 GCF_003073215.2 Triticum urartu | reverse complement strand
AAAAAAAAACTGAAATTTGAGCATAACTTTTTTTCCTTTTAGAATTTGAGGATTCTAAAAATTTGCAAAGAGGCCGTATCTCACTTGAAGTTTTGTTAAATCCGTTTTTTTCCGACATCGTATGCAAAAGTTATAGCCGTTTTACATTTTCCCTACATTTTTTGCAAAACATGTCCAAATTTAAGTTTTTAAATTTTCCTAACTAGTAGATGTAGTAATATAACTACCTCTCGAAGGATTTTATTTTTTGAAGTTTTTATCATTTTCTTTTGATTTTTTCAAAACAAAAAAGGCGATCCACATGGGGGGGCAGAGTTTGAAAATGGGACCTTTAGTCCCGGTTTGAGACACAAACCGGGACTAAAGGGCATCGCACCCTTTAGTCTCGGTTCGTGTCTCAAACCGGGACTAAAGGGCTCAGGTGAACCGGGACTAATGCCGTAGCCGCACAAACCGGGACCAATGCTCACATTAGTCCCGGTTCGTGACTGAACTGAGACTAATGTGAATATTGCCCCGTGACCAAAGCCCTGTTTTCTACTAGTGATAAAGGAATGGTGTAGTGGTATTACCTCATCCACACTTCCTCAACTTCCTTGATGTTGTGCAAGATATAGAACATGAGGTCCTCCCACTCTTGTCGTGGCATGTTATAAGATTTCGAGGCCCCAGCCCTCCCACCTTGCGCGTTGAATAGATGGAGCCTGGGTTCATACTTGGGCTCTTCTATATTGTATCGAGGCACCTTGTTATGCAGATGGGGAATGTGGTCTGGATAGTATGATGTCCTGAGGTCTGACACCTCCTCTAGGATAATTGCCTCAGCTATGGAAGCTTCAATCTTAGCTTTGTTTCCACATTTCCGTCGGAGATGCTTGTTCTGTCTCTCAGGGCCGTACTGCCAGCGATTCTGCACAAGCCCCCCCCCCAACAATACCTCATTCGCGAGGTGCAGAATGAGATGTGTCATCGGAATAAACAAGCCTGGCGGAAAGATCTTCTCTAGCTTGATATCAACTCCGGTGCCTTCTTATGCAATTTTTCAATCACCTCTTTACTTACTTCTTTAGCACAGAGCGTGCGAAAGAAATGGCTAAGCTCGGCAAGCACTCGCCAGACATGCTCGGGGACATAGCCTCGAATCATCACCGGCATTATCCGCTCAATCCATACATGGTAGTCATGACTCTTCAGGCCGGTCACTTTGCATGTTGAAATATTGACTCCCTTACTTATATTCGATGCATAACCATCGGTGAACTTCAAAATTTGTTTCAGCCAGATAAGTACTTCCTTTTTCTGGCGGTTTAAGGACAAAGTCAGCATATGGCTTGAAACAGTTTTTTCGACCGCCTGTGGGAGGCTTCATGTTCAGGCGTGGTCTATCACAAATTCTCTGTTGATCGGCTCTAGCTTTAACGTTATCCTTTGTCTTATCAGGAATGTTGAGGATCGTGTGGAAAAAGGACTCTGCCACATTCTTTTTGGTGTGCATCACATCAATATTGTAAGGAAGTTTGACGTCCTTGAAATAGGGAAGCTGTGAGAAGGGGGTAATGTGAGTCCAGTTGTGCATCTCACCATATCCCTCGAAGCCTTTGCCTTTGCCTTTGCCTTTGCCTTTGACTTTGGCCTTGAGAGCTTTTAGCTGAGCAAGAACATCTGCCCTCAAAAATGTTGGAATCTCGGTTACTTCATGAACAACCCGGCATTTCGTGAAGTTCTTCTTGTCTTCCCTGTCTGGATGGTCTGGAGAGAGGAACTGTTGATGCAGGTCAAAGGCTACATACTTGCCACCCTTACTCAGCCAAATCATTCGCAGAGCCTGCATGCACACTGGGCATGGCATCTTCCCACTTGTACACCATCCACAGAATAGAGCATAGCTGGGAAAGTCATGCATGCAATAGTGCAACCAAACTTTCATCAAGAAATTTCTCTGCAGATCCCGGTCGTATGTCAACCTCGGAAAGTACCAAGAATGGTGCAAAGCATCCACCAGCAGCTGCATAAACACACCCAATTGCTTCCCCGGGTATTCATGCCCCTGAATGACGAGCGACAAGAACATGATCTTCCGTTGCATTAGAGCACCGGGAGGAAGATTGAGCGGAATTACAAACACGGGCCAGCAGCTGTATGGATTGGACGACATACCATATGGATTCAACCCATCACCTGATATGACTATTCTGACATTCCCAGCCTCGGCTGCTTCCTCGGGGTATTCTTCATCGAACGACTTCCATGCTTCCCCGCAAGATGGATGTACGATTTTTTTTGGATTGTACCTTATACCTTCCTTGTGTCACTTCATCATTTTGGCAGACTCCTTCGTGATGAAAAGGCACTGCGGTCTTTTTATAAAATCAAGATACCAAAGAACCTTAACGGGGATGGTTAGCTGCTTTTTCTCACCATCCTCACCGACCATCTCAATGTACCGAGACGAACCGCACTTCCTACAGTACTTGTCATCCGCATACTCGTGCCTAAACAAAAGGCAATTCTTCGGGCAAACATCTATTTTCTCATAATCCATAGAGAGTGCCTTCATGATTTTCTTTGTATCGTACATGCTTTTCGGCAGTTCATGACCCTCAGGGAGGCTGTTAGCCCATACTCCCAGGAATGCTTCGAAGCATTTCTGGCTACAGCCGTACTCAGCCTTGACTGCAATCAGTTGTGAGATGGCATTCAGCTGAGATATTTTCGCACCTGCATAAAGAGGTTTCTTCGACGAGGCCAAGACCTCCAAGAAGGCCTTTGCGGTTGCCTTCGGCTCCTCCGGTTCATTCTCTGAAGGTGTCGCATTTGCCGTTTCTGCAACAATGACATCATCTAGCATGTCCCTGACCCCGTCGTCCTCATATCCATCGATGCGTTGTCGCATCACCTCCTCTCTACCACGGTCCTGCTCGGCTATGTTTATCCGCGGCATGTCAAAGTTTGGCATATATCCGTGCATGCGAAGGTGCTCACTCATGTCCGTCTGATTTCTACGGTGACGTCTGGCACATCTCGCACAGGGGCATGGTGGGATAATTCTCATTGGACAATGGAATATCTCCTTCAAATACACATCGGTTTTCGTGATCCACTCTGATGTTACTCGATTACGACGGATAAAACCACTATACATCCACTGACTATCTGCCATCCTCTGCTTTTTTGCAAGCCACACAACATAATTAAGGATTCACTTAAATTAATCACATCAAATTTTCAGTTTCTACCGCGTTGAATCTACCTACGTCTCTAATAGGTAAAGATGGGTCCTAATGCCACCCGAGGATGTGTACATTGAGTACGTTCTCCATTCTACCCCGTTCCGAGACAAAACTTCGGCAGCACCTCCCCGCTATTCTCCAGATACACGTCTCGGCAATTAATCGAGAGAATGTGCTCCGGAGAACAATGGGGAGGCGCCGCCGAAATCCTGTCTCGGAACAGGGTAGAACATGGAGAACATACCCAATCTACACATCCTCGGGCTGTCCGTGGAAAACGTTGGACAATCCGAAAGAGCTGCGGTGATAAATATGCAATTGAATGCATATTTATCGATGCAACCCTTTCGGACGGGAGATGCCTAGGTTACGCCAGTTGACTTGAGAATGAAATCTAGTGATATGAAAAAATGGAGGAGATGGACTTGTAGCTCACCCTCGGCTATAGAGGAAGTAGTCGAACAGCAGAGGGGTGCTCAGGGGGACCAACGCATCGGACAACGGTCACTCCGATGAAATGCGACACCACAAAGCCTGCAAATTCCATCGCGACAAAAAATTAGAACATCACAACTCATAGAGACATCACAATATCATCATCATCGTCTAACCATCATCGAATCATAAAAAAACATCATCATCATCTAAAAATTATCGAAGCATAAAAAAACATCATCATCTATCATCAACATCATCATCTACCAATCATCTATCATCTATCATCTTCATCATCATCTCAAAATCATCGAAGCATTAAAATCATCATTATCACTTCTCATCTAACAATCATCATCATCTCAAAAAAAATCCGTATGAACAAGTTATCTATCTAACTACCATCTATGTGTCTAACTATCACATTTAGCCCTCTTATCCTCTGCAAAATCATGAAAAAATAGAAGAAAAAAATGTTCTTGGGAGGGAAGGGGGCCGGACCTAACGAAGAGGAGGTCGAGGCGGCGGCTGCTCCGGGGAGGGAGCGCGCTGACTCCGGGCAGGAGGCCCTCCCCTCACCACCGAGCTGTGGCGGCGTTGGGTGGGGATGAGGTCGAGTCGGGGCAGGGTGGCGGCGTTGGGAGGGGACGAGGTCGGGGCGGGGCGGCGGCCAGGGCGGGGACGAGGTCGAGCCAGGGCAGCGGCGTTGGGCGGGGCGGAGACGAGGTCGGGGCGGGGACGAGGGTCGGGGCGGGGAGGGGCGTCGGCCAGGGCGTGGAAGGGTCGGGGCGGGGGGGGCGGGCCGGGGCGGGCGAGGGGGGGCGGCGGGGGGGGGGGGGGGCGAGGTCGGGGGCGGCGGCGGGGCGGGCGGCGGCGGCGTGGGTGGCGGCGGCTATCGGGGTCGAGAGAGAGGTTGGGGTCGGGGTGAGACAGAGAGGGAATGGGTGGAGGAGGATGAGTAGCGAGTGGATAAGGTCACCCCTATGCGACGGCCTGGCCGTCGGCATAGGCTGGGTCCACAAGTCAGTGGAGCGGGAGGAGTGGATAAGGTGAGCCTATGCCGACGGCTAAGCCGTCGGCATAGGCCTGGCCCTTTGACACGTCATCGATCCGTGGCCGTGCGCGCTGCAGCCGTCGCATAGATACTTTGCATTTTTTTTTTTTATTACGACATATGTGTGACTCTCAGCACAATGTAAAAAATAGCCCACCATGCTTCCACAAGCGTAAGTAGGGCCCACCGCAACACCTGGCGGCATTTACCCCCTCCGGTACCCCGTCCCGTCTAACCCTGACATAGACGACCGCCGGATCTAGCTCTTTGACTTGCGCCGGACTGGGTCTACCGGTGGACCTTTTCACCTGATTTTCGTAGCCCAGCCCATAGCTGCACCCCCCAACACCATCCCGGCCCAACCCACCCAAAGATACCCTCCGTGTCGGCCCGACGTGGCCGTTTCCCCCCTTCGGGACACGGCGGCAGCCACGCCCGTGAGGTCTACACGGAGGGACGGGGGCCCTGGTGGGGGGTAGCAATGCCACCAGAGCGTCGCACCGGGCCCTCATACATGAGGGGTGGTGTGGTGGCATGTTCAAGAGGCGGGACGCATGCTCCGGTGCGTGGCCCCCCCTCACGGACGGCCCGGTGCGGTAACGATGCGGCAGAGGTGGAACATGTCTACTACCGTGTCATCGCCGTCCGTGAGGGGGGGCCACGCACCGGAGACGTGTCCCGCCTCTTTGAACATGCCACCACACCACCCCTCATGTATGAGGGCCCGGTGCGACGCTCCGGTGGCATTGCTGAAGGAAATATGCCCTAGAGGCAATAATAAAGTTATTATTTATTTCCTATACATGATAAATGTTTATTATTCATGCTAGAATTGTATTAACCGGAAACATAATACATGTGTGAATACATAGACAAACAAAGTGTCACTAGTATGCCTCTACTTGACTAGCTCGTTAATCAAAGATGGTTATGTTTCCTAACCATGAACAATGAGTTGTTATTTGATTAACGAGGTCACATCATTAGTTGAATGATCTGGTGACATGACCCATTCCATTAGCTTAGCACCCGATCGTTTAGTATGTTGCTATTGCTTTCTTCATGACTTATACATGTTCCTATGACTATGAGATTATGCAACTCCCGTTTGCGAGGAACACTTTGGGTGCTACCAAACGTCACAACGTAACTGGGTGATTATAAAGGAGCATTACAGGTGTCTCCAAAGGTACATGTTGGGTTGGCGTATTTCGAGATTAGGATTTGTCACTCCGATTGTCGGAGAGGTATCTCTGGGCCCTCTCGGTAATGCACATCACTTAAGCCTTGCAAGCATTGCAACTAATGAGTTAGTTGCGGGATGATGTATTACAGAACGAGTAAAGAGACTTGCCGGTAACGAGATTGAACTAGGTATTGGAATACCGACGATCGAATCTCGGGCAAGTAACATACCGATGACAAAGGGAACAACGTATGTTGTTATGCGGTCTGACCGATAAAGATCTTCATAGAATATGTAGGAGCCAATATGGGCATCCAGGTCCCGCTATTGGTTATTGACCGGAGACATGTCTCGGTCATGTCTACATTGTTCTCGAACCCGTAGGGTCCGCACGCTTAAGGTTACAATGACAGTTATATTATGAGTTTATGCATTTTGATGTACCGAAGGTTGTTCGGAGTCCCGAATGTGATCACGGACATGACGAGGAGTCTCGAAATGGTCGAGACATAAAGATTGATATATTGGAAGCCTATGTTTGGATATCGGAAGTGTTCCGGGTGAAATCGGGATTTTACCGGAGTACCGGGAGGTTACCGGAACCCCCCGGGAGCTATATGGGCCATAGTGGGCCTTAGTGGAAAAGAGAAGAGGCAGCCCAACATGGGCCGCGCGCCCCTCCCCTCCCTTGGTCCAAATAGGACAAGGAGAGGGGGCCGGCCCCTCTCTCTCTTTCTCCCCCCTCCGCGAATCCTATTCCAACTAGGATTGGGGGGGAATCCTACTCCCAGAGGGAGTAGGACTCTCCTGGCGCGCCTCTCCTAGGCCGGCCGCACCCCCCCTTAGTCCTTTATATACGGAGGCAGGGGCACCCCAGAAACACACAAGTTGATCCACGTGATCTTATTCTTAGCCGTGTGCGGCGCCCCCAGCCACCATAGTCCTCGATAATATTGTAGCGGTGCTTAGGCGAAGCCCTGCAGCAGTAGTACATCAAGATCGTCACCACGCCGTCGTGCTGACGGAACTCTTCCCCGACACTTTGCTGGATCGGAGTCCGGGGATCGTCATCGAGCTGAACGTGTGCTAAAACTCGGAGGTGCCGTAGTTTCGGTGCTTGATCGGTCGGGCCGTGAAGACGTACGACTACATCAACCAAACGCTTCCATTGTCGATCTACCGGGTACGTATGTCACACTCTCCCCTCGTTGCTATGCATCACCATGATCTTGCGTGTGCGTAGGAATTTTTTTGAAATTACTACGTTCCCCAACAGTGGCATCCGAGCCTAGGTTTTATATGTTGATGTTATATGCACGAGTAGAACACAAGTGAGTTGTGGGCGATATAGGTCATACTGCTTACCAGCATGTCATACTTTGGTTCGGCGGTATTGTTGGATGAAGCGGCCCAGACCGACATTACGCGTACGCTTACACGAGACCGGTTCTCCCGACGTGCTTTGCACAGAGGTGGCTTGCGGGTGACAGTTTCTCCAACTTTAGTTGAACCAAGTGTGGCTACGCCCGGTCCTTGCGAAGGTTAAAACAGCACCAACTTGACAAACTATCGTTGTGGTTTTGATGCGTAGGTAAGATTAGTTCTTGCTTAAGCCCGTAGCAGCCACGTAAAACTTGCAACAACAAAGTAGAAGACGTCTAACTTGTTTTTGCAGGGCATGTTGTGATGTGATATGGTCAAGACATGATGCTGAATTTTATTGTATGAGATGATCATGTTTGGTAACCGAGTTATCGGCAACTGGCAAGAGCCATATGGTTGTCGCTTTATTGTATGCAATGCAATCGCGATTTAATGCTTTACTTTATCACTAAGCGGTAGCGGTAGTCGTGGAAGCACAAGCTTGGCGAGACGACAACGATGCTACGATGGATTTCAAGGTGTCATGCTGGTGACGATGGTGATCACGACGGTGCTTCGGAGATGGAGATCACAAGCACAAGATGATGATGGCCATATCATATCACTTATATTGATTGCATGTGATGTTTATCTTTATGCATCTTATCTTGCTTTGATTGATGGTAGCATTATAAGATGATCTCTCACTAATTATCAAGTAGTGTTCTCCCTGAGTATGCACCGTTGCGAAAGTTCTTCGTGCTGAGACACCACGTGATGATCGGGTGTGATAGGCTCTACGTTCAAATACAACGGGTGCAAAACAGTTGCACACGCGGAATACTCAGGTTATACTTGACGAGCCAAGCATATACAGATATGGCCTCGGAACACGGAGACCGAAAGGTCGAGCGTGAATCATATAGTAGATATGATCAACATAGTGATGTTCACCAATGAAACTACTCCATCTCACATGATGATCGGACATGGTTTAGTTGATTTGGATCACGTAATCACTTAGAGGATTAGAGGGATCTCTATCTAAGTGGGAGTTCTTTAAGTAAATTAACTAAACTTAAATTTATCATGAAACTTAGTACCTGATAAGTATCTTGCTTGTTTATGCTTGATTGTAGATAGATGGCTCGTGCTGTTGTTCCGTTGAATTTTAATGCGTTCCTTGAGAAAGCAAAGTTGAAAGATGATGGTAGCAATTACACGGACTGGATCCGTAACTTGAGGATTATCCTCATTGCTGCACAGAAGAATTACGTCCTGGAAGTACCGCTGGGTGCCAGGCCTGCTGCTGGAGCAACGCCGGATGTTATGAACGTCTGGCAGAGCAAAGCTGATGACTACTCAATAGTTCAGTGTGCCATGCTTTACGGTTTAGAATCGGGACTTCAACGATGTTTTTGAACGTCATGGAGCATATGATGTTCCAGGAGTTGAAGTTAATATTTCAAGCAAATGCCCGGATTGAGAGATATGAAGTCTCCAATAAGTTCTATAGCTGTAAGATGGAGGAGAACAGTTCTGTGAGTGAGCATATACTCAAAATGTCTGGGTATAATAATCACTTGATTCAATTGGGAGTTAATCTTCCAGATGATTGCGTCATTGACAGAATTCTCCAATCACTGCCACCAAGCTACAAGAGCTTCGTGATGAACTATAATATGCAAGGGATGAATAAGACTATTCCCGAGCTCTTCGCGATGCTGAAAGCTGCGGAGGTAGAAATCAAGAAGGAGCATCAAGTGTTGATGGTCAACAAGACCACTAGTTTCAAGAAAAAGGGCAAAGGGAAGAAGAAGGGAAACTTCAAAAAGAACTGCAAGAAAGTTGCTACTCAAGAGAAGAAACCCAAACCTGGACCTAAGCCTGAAACTGAGTGCTTCTATTGCAAGCAGACTGGTCACTGGAAGCGGAACTGCCCCAAGTATTTGGCGGATAAGAAGGATGGCAAGGTGAACAAAGGTATATGTGATATACATGTTATTGATGTGTACCTTACTAATGCTCGCAGTAGCACCTGGGTATTTGATACTGGTTCTGTTGCTAATATTTGCAACTCGAAACAGGGACTACGGATTAAGCGAAGATTGGCTAAGGACGAGGTGACGATGCGTGTGGGAAACGGTTCCAAAGTCGATGTGATCGCAGTCGGCACGCTACCTCTACATCTACCTTCGGGATTAATATTAGACCTAAATAATTGTTATTTGGTGCCAGCGTTAAGCATGAACATTATATCTGGATCTTGTTTGATGCGAGACGGTTATTCATTTAAATCTGAGAATAATGGTTGTTCTATTTATATGAGTAATATCTTTTATGGTCATGCACCCTTGAAGAGTGGTCTATTCTTGTTGAATCTCGATAGTAGTAACACACATATTCATAATGTTGAAGCCAAAAGATGCAGAGTTGATAATGATAGTGCAACATATTTGTGGCACTGCCGTTTAGGTCATATCGGTGTAAAGCGCATGAAGAAACTCCATAATGATGGACTTTTGGAACCACTTGATTATGAATCACTTGGTACTTGCGAACCGTGCCTCATGGGCAAGATGACCAAAACACCGTTCTCCGGTACTATGGAGAGAGCAACAGATTTGTTGGAAATCATACATACAGATGTATGTGGCCCGATGAATATTGAGGCTCGTGGCGGATATCGTTATTTTCTCACCTTCACAGATGACTTAAGCAGATATGGGTATATCTACTTAATGAAACATAAGTCTGAAACGTTTGAAAAGTTCAAAGAATTTCAGAGTGAAGTTGAAAATCATCGTAACAAGAAAATAAAGTTTCTACGATCTGATCGTGGAGGAGAATATTTGAGTTACGAGTTTGGTGTACATTTGAAAAATTGTGGAATAGTTTCGCAACTCATGCCACCCGGAACACCACAGCGTAATGGTGTGTCCGAACGTCGTAATCGTACTTTACTAGATATGGTGCGATCTATGATGTCTCTTACTGATTTACCGCTATCGTTTTGGGGATACGCTCTAGAGACGGCCACATTCACGTTAAATAGGGCACCATCAAAATCCGTTGAGACGACGCCTTATGAACTGTGGTTTGGCAAGAAACCAAAGTTGTCGTTTCTGAAAGTTTGGGGCTGCGATGCTTATGTGAAAAAGCTTCAACCTGATAAGCTCGAACCCAAATCGGAGAAATGTGTCTTCGTAGGATATCCAAAGGAGACTATTGGATACACCTTCTATCACAGATCCGAAGGCAAGACTTTTGTTGCTAAATTCGGAAACTTTCTGGAGAAGGAGTTTCTCTCAAAAGAAGTGAGTGGGAGGAAAGTAGAACTTGACGAGGTAACTGTACTTGCTCCCTTATTGGAAAGTAGTACATCACAGAAAACTATTTCTGTGACACCTACACCAGTTAGTGAGGAAGCTAATGATGATGATCATGAAACTTCAGAACAAGATACTACTGAACCTCGTAGATCAACCAGAGTAAGATCCGCGCCAGAGTGGTACGGTAATCCCGTCCTGGAAGTCATGATACTAGATCATGATGAACCTACGAACTATGAAGAAGCGATGGTGAGCCCAGATTCCGCAAAGTGGCTTGAAGCCATGAAATCTGAGATGGGATCCATGTATGAGAACAAAGTATGGACTTTGGTTGACTTGCCCGATGATCGGCAAGCAATTGAGAATAAATGGATCTTCAAGAAGAAGACTGACGCTGACAGTAATATTACTGTCTACAAAGCTCGACTTGTCGCAAAAGGTTTTTGACAAGTTCAAGGGATTGACTAAGATGAGACCTTCTCACCCGTAGCGATGCTTAAGTCTGTCTGAATCATGTTAGCAATTGCCGCATTTTATGATTATGAAATTTGGCAGATGGATGTCAAAACTGCATTCCTGAATGGATTTCTGGAAGAACAGTTGTATATGATGCAACCAGAAGGTTTTGTCGATCCAAAGGGAGCTAACAAAGTGTGCAAGCTCCAGCGATCCATTTATGGACTGGTGCAAGCCTCTCGGAGTTGGAATAAACGTTTTGATAGTGTGATCAAAGCATTTGGTTTTATACAGACTTTTGGAGAAGCCTGTATTTACAAGAAAGTGAGTGGGAGCTCTATAGCATTTCTGATATTATATGTAGATGACATATTACTAATTGGGAATGATATAGAATTTCTGGATAGCATAAAGGGATACTTGAATAAGAGTTTTTCAATGAAAGACCTCGGTGAAGCTGCTTACATATTAGGCATTAAGATCTATAGAGATAGATCAAGACGCTTAATTGGACTTTCACAAAGCACATACCTTGACAAAGTTTTGAAGAAGTTCAAAATGGATCAAGCAAAGAAAGGGTTCTTGCCTGTGTTACAAGGTGTGAAGTTGAGTAAGACTCAATGCCCGACCACTGCAGAAGATAGAGAGAATATGAAAGATGTTCCCTATGCTTCAGCCATAGGCTCTATCATGTATGCAATGCTGTGTACCAGACCTGATGTGTGCCTTGCTATAAGTCTAGCAGGGAGGTACCAAAGTAATCCAGGAGTGGATCACTGGACAGCGGTCAAGAACATCCTGAAGTACCTGAAAAGGACTAAGGATATGTTTCTCGTATATGGAGGTGACAAAGAGCTCATCGTAAAAGGTTACGTTGATGCAAGCTTTGACACTGATCCGGACGATTCTAAATCGCAAACCGGATACGTGTTTACATTAAACGGTGGAGCTGTCAGTTGGTGCAGTTCTAAACAAAGCGTTGTAGCGGGATCTACATGTGAAGCGGAGTACATAGCTGCTTCGGAAGCAGCAAATGAAGGAGTCTGGATGAAGGAGTTCGTATCCGATCTAGGTGTCATACCTAGTGCATCTGGTCCAATGAAAATCTTTTGTGACAATACTGGTGCAATTGCCTTGGCAAAGGAATCCAGATTTCACAAGAGAACCAAGCACATCAAGAGACGCTTCAATTCCATCCGGGATTTAGTCCAGGTGGGAGATATAGAGATTTGCAAGATACATACGGATCTGAATGTTGCAGATCCGTTGACTAAGCCTCTTCCACGAGCAAAACATGATCAGCACCAAGGCTCCATGGGTGTTAGAATAATTACCGTGTAATCTACATTATTGACTCTAGTGCAAGTGGGAGACTGAAGGAAATATGCCCTAGAGGCAATAATAAAGTTATTATTTATTTCCTTATATCATGATAAATGTTTATTATTCATGCTAGAATTGTATTAACCGGAAACATAATACATGTGTGAATACATAGACAAACAAAGTGTCACTAGTATGCCTCTACTTGACTAGCTCGTTAATCAAAGATGGTTATTGTTTCCTAACCATGAACAAGAGTTGTTATTTGATTAACGGATCACATCATTAGTGAATGATCTGATTGACATGACCCATTCCATTAGCTTAGCACCCGATCGTTTAGTATGTTGCTATTGCTTTCTTCATGACTTATACATGTTCCTATGACTATGAGATTATGCAACTCCCGTTTGCCGGAGGAACACTTTGTGTGCTACCAAACGTCACAACATAATTGGGTGATTATAAAGGAGCTCTACAGGTGTCTCCAAAGGTACATGTTGGGTTGGCGTATTTCGAGATTAGGATTTGTCACTCCGATTGTCGGAGAGGTATCTCTGGGCCCTCTCGGTAATGCACATCACTTAAGCCTTGCAAGCATTGCAACTAATGAGTTAGTTGCGGGATGATGTATTACAGAACGAGTAAAGAGACTTGCCGGTAACGAGATTGAACTAGGTATTGGAATACCGACGATCGAATCTCGGGCAAGTAACATACCGATGACAAAGGGAACAACGTATGTTGTTATGCGGTCTGACCGATAAAGATCTTCGTAGAATATGTAGGAGCCAATATGGGCATCCAGGTCCCGCTATTGGTTATTGACCGGAGACATGTCTCGGTCATGTCTACATTTTTCTCGAACCCGTAGGGTCCGCACGCTTAAGGTTACGATGACAGTTATATTATGAGTTTATGCATTTTGATGTACCGAAGGTTGTTCGGAGTCCCGGATGTGATCACGGACATGACGAGGAGTCTCGAAATGGTCGAGACATAAAGATTGATATATTGGAAGCCTATGTTTGGATATCGGAAGTGTTTCGGGTGAAATCGGGATTTTACCGGAGTACCGAGAGGTTACCGGAACCCCCCGGGAGCTATATGGGCCATAGTGGGCCTTAGTGGAAAAGAGAAGAGGCAGCCCAACATGGGCCGGGCACCCCTCCCCTCCCTTGGTACGAATAGGACAAGGAGAGGGGGCCGGCCCCTCTCTCTCTTTTCCCCCCTCCGCGAATCCTATTCCAACTAGGATTGGGGGGGAATCCTACTCCCAGAGGGAGTAGGACTCTCCTGGCGCGCCTCTCCTAGGCCGGCCGCACCCCCCTTAGTCCTTTATATACGGAGGCAGGGGCACCCCAGAAACACACAAGTTGATCCACGTGATCTTATTCTTAGCCGTGTGCGGCGCCCCCAGCCACCATAGTCCTCGATAATATTGTAGCGGTGCTTAGGCGAAGCCCTGCAGCAGTAGTACATCAAGATCGTCACCACGCCGTCGTGTTGACGGAACTCTTCCCCGACACTTTGCTGGATCGGAGTCCAGGGATCGTCATCGAGCTGAACGTGTGCTAAAACTCAGAGGTTCCGTAGTTTCGGTGCTTGATCGGTCGGGCCGTGAAGACGTACGACTACATCAACCAAACGCTTCCGTTGTCGATCTACCGGGTACGTAGATCACACTCTCCCCTCGTTGCTATGCATCACCATGATCTTGCGTGTGCGTAGGAATTTTTTTGAAATTACTACGTTCCCCAACACCTACATTGTCCGAATCCTACAAACCAAATAGGAAAGGAAACACGATCGACGAGCGAGGCCCCTATGTTGTGTAGTGTCCCCCGTTGGGCGACTCGGGAGGACACACAAAGCCTAGTTGTTGGTACCCGCTGCTCCTTCTTTCCTCCTTCCTCCGTAGTCCTCAGAGGAAGCCGCCAAGCTAAGCCTGGGTTGCCAATGGCGGTGGTGGGGGATCACCTCCCTCTCGTGGCGCTCGGGTGGTGCGGGGCACTCAAGCTCGCGGGGGTGGGCCCCTGATCTGATCCATGACATCATGGCTGCTTCTCCTTGCAGCGGCTTAGGGCAGACGAGTGGAACAGATGGGTGGGTGTGGAGGCATGGATATGGAGCCATGGAGGGCCAGGTAACGATGTGCGTGGACCTCCATGTGCGGGTCGGTCTCTGGTCAGATCCAATCGGATATGGCGTAGGGGTCGGGTGTGAGTTGGGCTCTCTACTGGATGTGGACCGCAACAGTGTGCTGACCTTCCACGTGTGTGGTGGCTGGCCGCTGGCGCTAAGATTCACGGCTTGGTGGTGGTGATCCAGATACGATAGGCCGAATGGTGGTGAGTGCAAACGGTACTACATCGACTTCCTACGTCTCTACGCGGCGATGGTCATAGAAAGGTCTTTGGGAGTTCATCTCTCTTGAACTGGTGGTTGACTTCAACGGTGAGATACAAATATTTATCTAATGATCTTTATCAGATCTCACTTTTGCAAGTGGTCGTGAAAGGATTGACAACCCCTTTATCGCGTTGGTTGCAAGGTTCTCATTTGTTTGTGTAGGTACTAAGAGATTTGCGTGTAGTCTCCTACTGGATTGATACCTTGGTTCTCAAAAACTGAGGGAAATACTTAGGCTACTTTGCTAGATCACCCTTTCCTCTTCAAGGAAATCCACCGCATGCTCAACAGGTAGCAGGGGGCGCGCCCTGGTGGGTTGTGCCCACCCAGGGGCCCCTCTCTGGTGGGTCTTTGCTCCAGAAATTCTTATTATTGATATAAAAAATCCTCGCAAAGTTTCGTTCCATTCCGAGAACTTTTATTTTTGCACAAAAACAATACCATGGTAGTTCTGCTGAAAACATCGTCAGTCCGGGGTTAGTTTCATTCAAATCATGCAAATTAGAGTCCAAAACAAGAGGAAAAGCGTGAGAAAAAGTAGATACATTGGAGACATATCACTAGCCACCTGTGTGCGAAGCACGGCGGTAGAACTAGTCTCATAAACACGGTCATGTAATGTCGGTCTGGGCCGCTTCATCCAACAATACCGCCGAATGAAAGTATGACATGTTGGTAAGCAGTATGACTATTATCACCCACAACTCTTTGTGTTCTACTCGTGCATATAACATCTACGCATAGACCTGACTCGGATGCCATTGTTGGGGAACGCGGTATTTCACAAAAAATTACCTACGATCACGTAAGATCTATCTAGGAGATGCATAGCAACGAGAGGGGAGAGTGTGTCTACGTACCCTCGTAGACCGAAAGCGGAAGCGTTTAGTAACGCGGTTGATGTAGTCAAACGTCTTCGCGATCCAACCGATCCAAGTACCGAACGTACGGCACCTCCGCGATATGCACACATTCAGCTCGGTGACGTCCCTCGAACTCTTGATCCAGTTGAGGCCGACGGAGAGTTTCGTTAGCATGGCGGCGTGGTGATGGTGATGATGAAGTTACCGATGCAGGGCTTCGCCTAAGCACTACGACAATATGACAGAGGTGTAAAACTGTGGAGGGGGGCACCGCACACGGCTAAAGATCAACTTGTGTATCTATGGGGTGCCCCCCTCCCCCGTATATAAAGGAGGGGAGGAGGAGGCCTGCCGGTCCTAGGC
The DNA here is from genome assembly GCF_003073215.2 of Triticum urartu. Lineage (NCBI taxonomy): Eukaryota > Viridiplantae > Streptophyta > Magnoliopsida > Poales > Poaceae > Triticum > Triticum urartu. The sequence goes on along the minus strand of NC_053026.1, from coordinate 391,533,986 downwards.
GCGCGCCCAAGGGGAGTCCTACTCCAAGTAGGAATCGGCTCCCCCCTTTCCTAGTCCAAGTAGGAGAAGAAGGAAGGAGAGGGAGAGGGAGAGAGAAAGAGGGGCCGTTCCCCCTTCCCCTAGTCCTATTCGGACTCCCCTTGGGGGGGCATCTCCTGGCTGCTGCCCTCTCTCTCCCCTAAGGCCCACTAAGGCTCATTACTTCCCTAGGGGGTTCCGGTAACCCTTCCGGCACTCCAGTTTTATCCGAAACTATCCGAAACACTTCCGGTGTCCGAATAACACGGTCCAATATATTAATCTTTATGTCTCGACCATTTCGAGACTCCTCTTCATGTCCGTGATCTCATCCGAGACTCCGAACAACCTTTGGTACATCAAATCACATAACTCACAATACAAATCGTCATCGAACGTTAAGCGTGCGGACCCTACGGGTTCGAGAACTATGTAGACATGACCGAGACACATCTCCGGTCAATAACCAATAGCATAAACTGGATGCTCATATTGGTTCCTACATATTCTGCGAAGATCTTTATCGGTTAAACCGCTGTCACACCCTAGCTAGTTCAAGCATTAGAGTGTGCATCATGTTTAAATTTCTCTTAAATTTGAAATGGGGAAAGCAAAAACCCCCAACACCCCCTGGAAACAACTAGGGTTTACTAAAATTATTTTCAATGAACCTGAAATGCCCTTCTAAAAAGTTCACCCTCCTTGTCTTGGGTTAAAACCTCTGATAAAATTGGTGCACAATTTTCTAGGTCAACAGAAGGTCATTGAATTAAATCATAAGTATTTGAATTTGGGCATTTAAATGCTATAAAATAATTTAAATGCTCAAATAATCCTGGAAATAAATGTTTGCTGTTGGAAATAATCTAAACAGAGCCCACAATTATTTTCAGGATTTTTGGAAACGTTTTAGTATTTTATTTAAGGCCCAACAGTTGCAGTTAATTAGAAAAACAGAAACAAATAAAAAGAGAGAGAGAGAGAGGGAAGCCCACCCGGGCCTTACCTGTGCTGGCCCAGCCCACCTGGCTCGGCCCAGCCTAGTGGCTCCGCCAGTCGTCGTCCTCCTCGCGCCAGAAGGACGCGGAGCGCGTGGCCGGCGCCCGTGGCCACACGCCGGCCACCTCCTGCTTCCGCCGACGCCTGGAGACGCCTAGGGGTGCCACGCGACCCCCACGTCCCCCTCTTATCCTCGATCACTCTCCCCTCTTCTCCCTCACCCTCTCCCGCACCATGGCCGACGAGCTTGTCGCCGTCTCACCGCCGTAGTCGCGCTCTCCGTCACCCCCTCGCCTCTCTGACCTGTCCAGAAGCTCCGCCGCGCCGCCCTCGCCCTCCCCCCCGAGCCACGCATCGCCGGAGGCCCTGCATCACCGCCATCGGACCATCTTCAACCTCGGTACCCGCCGGACGCCGTTCATCGATTCGCCTCGCTCCGGTCGCCCCCGAGCCCACTGAGCTGCTCATCAACCTCCCTGTGAGCTCCGCCGCCTTTCCCCTCTTCTTTCCCACGCCTTTGCACCCTCTAGGCCATAGTTCCACCATGGCCGAAGCTCGTCTCCGCTCGAGCTCGTCGCCGGCGTCGCTCCGGCGACCATTTGATCCTCCCGTGCTATGCAACGTGCTTGCCGCATCGCGTAGTGCCTCGCTAGCGCTTCAGTTTCCGTGTTTGCACGCCGCAGCCCACTCCCCGCACATGGCCGAACTCCGGCTGCCGCCTTGGAGCTCGCCGCCGTCGTCTCCGGCCACCGTAGGCCCGGCCTCCACCACCACTAGATGCGCGACTGCAAGAGCTCTCCAACGAGCCCAAGAACGGCCTCGCCCGTGCCCTGTGGCGTTTTCCGAGCTGCGCCACCGTCTCGGGTCTCGCCGGCGTCGAGTCGCCGGCGAGTTTGACCCAGTTTGACTCCTGGGTGGGCCCAGGTAGACCCTCCTGAGTCTATGACAGGTGGGGCCGGTCTGCTAACTAATTTAGGATTAGTTTTAATTAATTTTAATTAAATCAGTCACTGACATGTGGGCCCAGGCCCCACTGACAGCTAATTAGTGTTAATCTAATCCTGTTAATTAGCTGAGAGGCTGACAGAAGGGGCCCACCAGTCAGGTTTGACCTGGGCTGGCGCCTTTGACCCGCTGAGGTCAGCATGATGCAATGCTGACGCGGTAATGCATTTTCTGGATTTATTTTTATTCAAGAATTTCCAGAAAATAGTTAAAACTTCTAAAAATCATAGAAAATCAACCATAGCTCCAAATGCAAAGATTTATATATGAAAAATGATCAGAAAAATTCAATCTATCCATCTGTAATGGTTTCATGCATGACAAAACAAGTTTACCTTGCTGTTTAAGCAGAATAAGGAAATGCACTATTAAGGCCATGTTTAATGAGCTAATAATTGAACCTTTGATTCAAATAAGTTCAATCCTTTCTGTTATAGCTTGCATTAGACCAAGACACATTCATATTGCCATATCATAGCATGCATCATATTGTTGCATATCGTCATGTGTTGATTGTGTTCCGATGTGTTCTTCGTGGTAGGTTCTGCCTCCGAGGATATTCACGAGTATCCAACTGAAGGGAAGTATCCCACTACCACTCCATCAGGCAAGCAACCATTGATCATTCCGATACAACCCATGTTCTCGCTTCTGGTCTTGATTACTGCATTAAGACAACGCGTTTCAATCTGCTGTGTGCTACGGTAGTTGAACCCTTATCCTCTGCATGACCTGTCATTACCACAGTAACTAGATGAAACCCACTAGCATGTGTAGGAGTTGATTGATCCATGTATGTGATTCCTACCTTGCTATGCCTGCTATGCTTAGAGTTGTGTCAGGTCTGGTTCATCTGGGTGATGGGCTAGAGTGAAATGCTTATGTCGGTAATGTGAGGGATGTGTTGAACATGTTTTGGTAAAGGTATCGATGAGAGGCCATGTAGGAGTACATGGTGGGTTGTTTCATTGAGGCCGTCCCTAAGAACTGAGATCTGTATGTGTGATTTAAGATGCAGTTACTACCGTACATTGGGCCCGAAACCAATGGACCCTCTCGGCTTCTTAATCACCCTAGTACTCTGTCCAGGAGTTGCAAATAGTTTTTGGTGTTTGTAGGTTATGTGTTGGCGGCCGTGCGTAGCGCTGACCCTAGGGGTGGGCTATGTTGCGGTAGATACACCGTGGCCGGGTATGCCGGGCGCCCGTTAGGCGTCTCGGGACCCTGTTCACATCGTTCGGGGCCGTATGTGGAAACCTCGGCCGGACTCCTTGCGGATGGAACCTGGATAGGCGATAAACCTGGACTAGAGACTTAAGTGTTTAGGTAGGCCGTGGCCGACACCCTCGCTGGGCTTCTGCTTGAAGGTTGCCGAGTACATGTCGTGTAAGCGGCGGTAAGTGGTGAAAGCGTGTATGAAGAAGTACACCCCTGGATATAAAACTATTCGAATAGCCGCGTCCGCGGTAAAGGACTACTTGGTTGCCTATACAGTTCATAGACAAGTTGATGGGTACTAATAAAAGACTCAAGATAAGTGTGAGTACCAAGGATGGCCCTCTCGTAGGATGACGAGGGAGGATCCCCGGTGGAGTATTGTGTTGGTGAGTAGTGGACTCGTGCGAAAACTATTTTACTGGTAGATTTCCGTAGGATAGCTTAGCCAAGAGTCAAAGCTGGCTTGCTGCATTAACCCCACCACCTTCTTGAGAATAAGCATGTATAGTAGGTTCTGATGTAAGACTTGCTGAGTACCTTTGTACTCATGTTTGCTTAATTACTGTTTTCAGATGACAACACCGCCCCCTCCAATGGGTTCTACGTAGACCTTGACGTCGACGAGTGACTAGCCACCCAGGTGGTGATCCTGGCCATGGAGGGCCCTAAGTAGATAGACAGGCTTCGAGAAGCCTTCTTTCTTTCTAGAGTCTGTACTCAGACTAGTCGCTTCCGCTTGTGCTTGTATGATTGTATGACTTGAGTGTCGGGTCATGTGACCCCTATCTGTATGAACTTGTTATGTATGGCTCTCTGGAGCCTTTAAATAAAGTACTTGAGTTGTAGAGTTTTGTTGTGATGCCATGTTGTATGTACTCATATCGGGCATATTGTGTGTATGATTGAAATGCTTGGTATGAGTGGGATCCGACAATCTAGTTGTTTATCCTTGGCAGCCTTTCTTATGGGGAAATGTAGTCTAGTGTTCCTCGAGCCATAGTAGTCCGCTACAGCCCGGTTCACCGGAGTCCTGCTAGCCCAGCACTACTGCTCAGGACACTTGACTGGCCGGCATGTGTTTTGTTGGGGAACGTTGCAGAAAACAAAAAAAATTCCTGCGGTTTCACCAAGATCCATCTAGGAGTTCATCTAGCAACGAGTGATTGGATTGCATCTACATACCTTTGTAGATCACGCGCGGAAGCGTTCAAAGAACGGGGATGAGGAAGTCGTACTCGACGTGATCCAAATCATCGGAGATCCTAGCGCCGAACGGACGGCACCTCCGCGTTCAAGACACGTACGGTCAGCGTGACGTCTCCTCATTCTTGATCCAGCAAGGGGAAGGAGAGGTTGATGAAGATCCAGCAGCACGACGGCATGATGGTGGATGCAGGGCGTCACAGTAGCAGGGCTTCGCCTATACTACGAGAGAGAGACGTAACGGGGAGAGAGGGAGCACCTAAGGCTGAGGTATGAAGTCCCTCCCTCTCCTCAACTATATATAGGGGTGCCAGGGGGGCGCCGGCCCTAGTAGATGAGATCTACTAGGGGGGGGGCGGCGGCCAAGGGGAGGTTTCCCTCCCCCCAAGGCACCTAGGGGTGCCTTCCACCACATGGACTCTTCCATGGTGGAAACCCAGGCGCATGGGCCTATAGGGGCTGGCGCCCCAGCCCACTATGGGCTGGGTTTCCCTCCTATTTCAGCCCATGGGGCCCTCCGGGATAGGTGGCCCCACCCGGTGGACCCCCGGGACCCTTCCGGTGGTCCCGGTACAATACCGATAACCCCGAAACTTGTCCCGATGCCCGAAACAGCACTTCCTATATATAATTCTTTACCTCCGGACCATTCCGGAACTCCTCGTGACGTCCGGGATCTCATCCGGGACTCCGAACAACATTCGGGTTTCTGCATATACATATCTTCACAACCCTAGCGTCACCGAACCTTAAGTGTGTAGACCCTACGGGTTCGGGAGACAAGCAGACATGACCGAGACGACTCTCCGGTCAATAACCAACAGCGGGATCTGGATACCCATGTTGGCTCCCACATGCTCCACGATGATTTCATCGGATGAACCACGATGTCGAGGATTCAATCAACCCCGTATGCAATTCCCTTTGTCAATCGATATGTTACTTGCCCGAGATTCGATCGTCGGTATCCCAATACCTCGTTCAATCTCGTTACCGGCAAGTCACTTTACTCGTACCGTAATGCATGATCCTGTGACCAGACACTTGGTCACTTTGAGCTCATTATGATGATGCATTACCGAGTGGGCCCAGTGATACCTCTCCGTCATACGGAGTGACAAATCCCAGTCTTGATCCATGTCAACCCAACAGACACTTTCGGAGATACCCGTAGTCTACCTTTATAGTCACCCAGTTACGTTGTGACGTTTGGCATACCCAAAGCACTCCTACGGTATCCGGGAGTTACACGATCTCATGGTCTAAGGAAAAGATACTTTGACATTGGAAAACTCTAGCAAACGAACTATACGATCTTGTGCTATGTTTAGGATTGGGTCTTGTCCATCACATCATTCTCCTAATGATGTGATCTCGTTATCAATGACATCCAATGTCCATAGTCAGGAAACCATGACTATCTGTTGATCAACGAGCTAGTCAACTAGAGGCTTACTAGGGACATGTTGGTGTCTATTATTCACACATGTATTACGATTTCCGGATAACACAATTATAGCATGAATAAAAGACAATTATCATGAACAAGGAAATATAATAATAATGCTTTTATTATTGCCTCTAGGGCATATTTCCAACAGTCTCCCACTTGCACTAGAGTCAATAATCTAGTTACATTGTGATGAATCGAACACCCATGGAATTCTGGTGTTGATCATGTTTTGCTCTAGGGAGAGGTTTAGTCAACGGATCTGCTACATTCAGGTCCGTGTGCACTTTACAAATCTCTATGTCTCCATCTTGAACATTTTCACGAATGGAGTTGAAGCGACGCTTGATGTGCCTTGTCTTCTTGTGAAACCTGGGCTCCTTGGCAAGAGCAATAGCTCCAGTGTTGTCACAGAAGAGCTTGATCGGCCCCGACGCATTGGGTATGACTCCTAGGTCGGTGATGAACTCCTTCACCCATATTGCTTCATGTGCTGCCTCCGAGGCTGCCATGTACTCCGCTTCACATGTAGATCCCGCCACGACGCTCTGCTTGCAACTGCACCAGCTTACTGCCCCACCATTCAAAATATACACGTATCCGGTTTGTGACTTAGAGTCATCCAGATCTGTGTCGAAGCTGCGTCGACGTAACCCTTTACGACGAGCTCTTCGTCACCTCCATAAATGAGAAACATTTCCTTAGTCCCTTTTCAGGTACTTCAGGATATTCTTGACCGCTGTCCAGTGTTCCTTGCGGGATTACTTTGGTACCTTCCTACCAAACTTACGGCAAGGTTTACATCAGGTCTGGTACACAGCATGGCATACATAATAGACCCTATGGCCGAGGCATAGGGGACGACACTCATCTTTTCTCTATCTTCTGCCGTGGTCGGGCATTGAGCCGTGCTCAATTGCACACCTTGCAATATAGGCAAGAACCCCTTCTTTAGACTGATCCATATTGAACTTCTTCAATATCTTATCAAGGTACGTGCTTTGTGAAAGACCTATGAGGCGTCTCGATCTATCTCTATAGATTTGATGCCTAATATATAAGCAGCTTCTCCAAGGTCCTTCATTGAAAAACTCTTATTCAAGTAGGCCTTAATGCTGTCCAAGAAGCTCTATATCATTTCCCATCAAAAGTATGTCATCTACATATAATATGAGAAATGCTACAGAGCTCCCACTCACTTTCTTGTAAACACAGGCTTCTCCATAAGTCTGTGTAAACCCAAACGCTTTGATCATCTCATCAAAGCGAATGTTCCAACTCCGAGATGCTTGCACCAGCCCATAAATCGAGCGTTGGAGCTTGCACACCTTGTCAGCATTCTAGGATCGACAAAACCTTCCGGCCTGCATCATATACAATTCTTCCTTAAGGAAACCATTAAGGAATGTCGTTTTGAGTCCATTTGCCATATCTCATAATCATAGAATGCGGCAATTGCTAACATGATTCGGACGGACTTCAGCTTCGCTACCGGTGAGAAAGTCTCATCGTAGTCAACCCCTTGAACTTGTCGATAACCCTTAGCGACAAGCCGAGCTTTATAGATGGTCACATTCCATCCGCGTCTGTCTCTTCTTAAAGATCCATTTATTTTCTATGGCTCGCCGCTCAACGGGCAAGTCAGTCAAAGTCCATACTTCGTTTTCATACATGGATACTATCTCAGATTTCATGGCTTCCAGCCATTTGTCGGAATCTGGGCCCGCCATCGCTTCTTCATAGTTTGAAGGTTCACCGTTGTCTAACAACATGATTTCCAAGACAGGGTTGCCGTACCACTCTGGTGCGGAACGTGTCCTTGTGGACCTTCGAATTTCAGTAGGAGCTTGATCAGAAGTATCTTGATCATTATCATTAACTTCCTCTCTAGTCGGTGCAGGCACCTCAGGAACATTTTCTTGAGTTGCGCCATTTTCCGGTTCAAGAGGTAATACTTCATCAAGCTCTACTTTCCTCCCACTTACTTCTTTCGAGAGAAACTCTTTCTCTAGAAAGGACCCATTCTTGGCAACAAAGATCTTGCCTTCGGATCTGAGGTAGAATGTGTACCCAATAGTTTCTTTTGGGTATCCTATGAAGACGCATTTCTCTGACTTGGGTTCGAGCTTTTCAGGTTGAAGTTTCTTGACATAAGCATCGCATCCCCAAACTTTTAGAAACGACAGCTTAGGTTTCTTACCAAACCATAATTCATACGGTGTCGTCTCAACGGATTTCGACGGAGCCCTATTTAAAGTGAATGCGGCAGTCTCTAAAGCATAGCCCCAAAAGGATAGCGGTAAATCGGTAAGAGACATCATAGATCGCACCATATCCAATAGAGTGCGATTACGATGTTCGGACACACCGTTACGCTGAGGTGTTCCAGGCGGCGTGAGTTGTGAAACTATTCCACATTTTCTTAAGTGTGTGCCAAACTCGTGACTCAAGTATTCTCCTCCACGATCTGATCGTAGAAACTTGATCTTCCTGTCACGTTGATTTTCAACCTCACTCTGAAATTCCTTGAACTTTTCAAAGGTTTCAGACTTGTGTTTCATTAAGTAGATATACCCATACCTACTTAAATCATCAGTGAGGGTGAGAACATAACGATAGCCACCGCGAGCCTCAACACTCATTGGACCGCACACATCAGTATGTATGATTTCCAATAAGTCGGTTGCTCGCTCCATTGTTCCTGAGAACGGAGTCTTGGTCATTTTACCCATAAGGCATGGTTCGCACGTGTCAAATGATTCATAATCAAGAGACTCTAAAAGTCCATCAGCATGGAGCTTCTTCATGCGTTTGACACCTATGTGACCAAGGCGACAGTGCCACAAGTATGTGGGACTATCATTATCAACCTTACTTCTTTTGGTACTCACATTATGAACATGTGTAGCATCACGTTCGAGATTCATAAAGAATAAACCATTCACCATAGGAGCATGACCATAAAACATATCTCTCATAAAAATGGAACAACCATTATTCTCAGATTTAAAAGAGTAGCCATCTCGAATTAAACGAGATCCCAATACAATGTTCATGCTCAAAGCTGGCACTAAATAACAATTATTAAGGTTTAAAACTAATCCCGAAGGGAGATGCAGAGGCAGCGTGCCGACGGCGATCACATTGACCTTGGAACCATTCCCGACGCGCATCGTCACCTCTTCCTTTGCCAGTTTCCGCTTATTCCGCAGCCCCTGCTTTGAGTTACAAATGTGAGCAACTGCACCGGTATCAAATACCCAGGAGCTACTACGGGCACTAGTAAGGTACACATCAATTACATGTATATCATATATACCTTTTGTTTTGCCGGCCTTCTTATCCGCTAAGTACTTAGGGCAGTTCCGCTTCCAGTGACCGCTTCCCTTGCAATAAAAGCACTCAGTCTCGGGCTTGGGTCCATTCTTTGGCTTCTTCCTGGCAGCTTGCTTGCCGGGCGCGGCAACCTCCTTGCCGTCTTTCTTGAAGTTCTTTTTACCCTTGCCTTTCTTGAACTTAGTGGTTTTATTGACCATCAACACTTGATGTTCTTTCTTGACTTCTACCTCCGCTGATTTCAGCATTGAGAACAACTCAGGAATGGTCTTTTGCATCCCCTGCATGTTGAAGTTCATCACAAAGCTCTTGTAGCTTGGTGGAAGCGACTGGAGGATTCTGTCAATGACCGCATCATCCGGGACATTAACTCCCAGCTGAGACAAGCGGTTATGCAACCCAGACACAGTGAGTATGTGCTCACTGACAGAACTATTTTCCTCCATCTTACAGCTGAAGAACTTATCAGAGACTTCATATCTCTTGATCCGGGCATGAGCTTGAAAAACCATTTTCAGCTCTTCGAACATCTCATATGCTCCATGTCTCTCAAAACGCTTTTGGAGCCCCGGCTCTAAGCTGTAAAGCATGCCGCACTGAACGAGGGAGTAGTCATCAACACGTGTCTGCCAAGCGTTCATAACGTCTTGGTTCTGTGGGACGGGAGGATCACCTAGCGGTGCTTGTAGGACATAATCTTTCTTGGCAGCTATGAGGATGATCCTCAGGTTCCGGACCCAGTCCGTATAGTTGCTGCCATCATCTTTCAGCTTAGTTTTCTCTAGGAACGCGTTGAAGTTGAGGACTACGTTGGCCATTTGATCTACAAGACATATTGCAAAGATTTTAGACTAAGTTCATGATAATTAAGTTCATCTAATCAAATTATTAATGAACTCCCACTTAGATTAGACATCCCTCTAGTCATCTAAGTATTACATGATCCGAGTTAACTAGACTGTGTCCGATCATCACGTGAGACGGACTAGTCAACGTCGGTGAACATCTTCATGTTGATCGTATCTTCTATACGACTCATGCTCGACCTTTCGGTCTTCTGTGTTCCGAGGCCATGTCTGTACATGCTAGGCTCGTCAAGTCAACCTAAGTGTTTGCATGTGTAAATCTGTCTTACACCCGTTGTATGTGAACGTCTGAATAAAACACCCGATCATCACGTGGTGTTTTGAAACAGCGAACTGTCGCAACGGTGCACAGTTAGGGGGAACACTTCTTGAAATTATTTATGAGGGATCATCTTATTTACTACCGTCGTTCTAAGTAAACAAGATGCAAAACATGATAAACATCACATGCAATCAAATAATAAACGTGACATGATATGGCCAATATCACATAGCTCCTTTGATCTCCATCTTGGGGCTCCATGATCATCTTGTCACCGGCTTGACACCATGATCTCCATCATCATGATCTCCATCATCGTGTCTCCATGAAGTTGCTCGCCAACTATCACTTCTACTACTATGGCTCACGCGTTTAGCAATAAAGTAAAGTAATTTACATGGCGTTTCTCGATGACACGCAGGTCATATAAAAGAATAAAGACAACTCCTATGGCTCCTGCCGGTTGTCATACTCATCGACATGCAAGTCGTGATTCCTATTACAATAGCATGAACATCTCATACATCACATATAGATCATTCATCATTCATCACAACTTTGGCCATATCATATCACAAACCACTTGCTGCAAAAACAAGTTAGACGTCCTCTAATTGTTGTTGCATGTTTTACGTGGCTGAATTAGGGTTCTAGCAAGAACGTCTTCTTACCTACGTTAAAGCCACAACGTGATTTGTCAACTTCTATTTACCCTTCATAAGGACCCTGTTCATCGAATCCGCTCCAACTAAAGTAGGAGAGACAGACACCCGCCAGCCACCTTATGCAACTAGTGCATGTTAGTCGGTGGAACCGGTCTCACGTAAGCGTACGTGTAAGGTTGGTCTGGGCCGCTTCATCCCACAATACCGCTGAAGCAAGAAAAGACTAGTAACGGCAAGAAAGTTGACAAATCCACGCCCACAACTAATTGTGTTCTACTCACGCAAGAAGAACTACGCATAGACCTAGCTCATGATGCCACTGTTGGGGAACGTTGCAGAAAACAAAAAATTTCCTACTCGTTTCACCAAGATCATCTAGGAGTTCATCTAGCAACGAGTCATCTAATGCATCTACATACCTTTGTAGATGGCGCACGGAAGCGTTCAAAAGAACGGTGATGATGTAGTCGTACTCGACGTGATCCAAGTCACCGATGACCAGCGCCGAACGGACGGCACCTCCGCGTTCAACACACGTACGGGACGGGAGACGTCTCCTCCTTCTTGATCCAGCAAGGGGGGAGGAGAGGTTGATGAAGATCCAGCAGCACGACGGCGTGGTGGTGGATGCAGGGCGTCACAGAAGCAGGGCTTCGCCAAGACTACGAGGGAGAGACGTAACGGGGAGAGAGGGAGGCGCCAGGGGCTGGTCTGAAATCCCTCCTCTCCCCTCACTATATATAGGGGTGCCAAGGGGGGGGGGCGCCGGCCCTAGTAGATGAGATCTACTAGGGGGGCGGCGGCCAAGGGGAGGTTTCCCTCCCCCCCAAGGCACCTAGGGGTGCCTTCCACCACATGGACTCTTCCATGGTGGAAACCCTAGGCGCATGGGCCTATAGGGGCTGGCGCCCCAGCCCACTATGGGCTGGGTTCCCCCCTATTTCAGCCCATGGGGCCCTCCGGGATAGGTGGCCCCACCCGGTGGACCCCCGGGACCCTTCCGGTGGTCCCGGTACAATACCGATAACCCCGAAACTTGTCCCGATGCCCGAAACAGCACTTCCTATATATAATTCTTTACCTCCGGACCATTCCGGAACTCCTCGTGACGTCCGGGATCTCATCCGGGACTCCGAACAATATTCGGGTTTCTGCATATACATATCTTCACAACCCTAGCGTCACCGAACCTTAAGTGTGTAGACCCTACGGGTTCGGGAGACAAGCAGACATGACCGAGACGACTCTCCGGTCAATAACCAACAGCGGGATCTGGATACCCATGTTGGCTCCCACATGCTCCACGATGATTTCATCGGATGAACCACGATGTCGAGGATTCAATCAACCCCGTATGCAATTCCCTTTGTCAATCGATATGTTACTTGCCCGAGATTCGATCGTCGGTATCCCAATACCTCGTTCAATCTCGTTACCGGCAAGTCACTTTACTCGTACCGTAATGCATGATCCCGTGACCAGACACTTGGTCACTTTGAGCTCATTATGATGATGCATTACCGAGTGGGCCCAGCGATACCTCTCCGTCATACGGAGTGACAAATCCCAGTCTTGATCCATGTCAACCCAACAGACACTTTCGGAGACACCCGTAGTCTACCTTTATAGTCACCCAATTACGTTGTGACGTTTGGTATACCCAAATCACTCCTACGGTATCCGGGAGTTACACGATCTCATGGTCTAAGGAAAAGATACTTTGACATTGGAAAACTCTAGCAAACGAACTATACGATCTTGTGCTATGTTTAGGATTGGGTCTTGTCCATCACATCATTCTCCTAATGATGTGATCTCGTTATCAATGACATCCAATGTCCATAGTCAGGAAACCATGACTATCTGTTGATCAACGAGCTAGTCAACTAGAGGCTTACTAGGGACATGTTGGTGTCTTTCATTCACACATGTATTACGATTTCCGGATAACACAATTATAGCATGAATAAAGACAATTATCATGAACAAGGAAATATAATAATAAAGCTTTTATTATTGCCTCTAGGGCATATTTCCAACAGGGCCCTACCGGTCAGCGAGAGTCCAGAAGACGGCAAGAGCGCCACCAGTCGGACCCGAAGGGAGCCGGCCCTCGGGAGTCGGCCTGCCCCTCCCACGGGTCTCACATGCCATTAACCAGACGAGACGGGGAGTGGCTACAGTAATCGCCCGTCTGGTAGCAGGGCTGTAGCCACGACCCCATGACCAAGCCTGCATCATTAGAGGCACGGCTACAGTAATCGGCAGTCGGCAAGACCCGCAAGCGGCGGGTACGGCCTGTCGGCTCCGTACCAGACCAGTCGGCGAGGCCCACCAGCCGGCGGGCCCCAGCAGTCGGCATAGAGGCCGCAGGAGAAGAGACTGACGGCTGGGCCCTGCGCCCAGTCGGTTTACCATTGTACCCCTGGGGGTAAGCCTATATAAACCCCCCAGGGCACCCATGCAAGGGGTTCCGATCCATTAGAACTAGACCTGACCTTAGAGAAGGGGGAGAGCTGGCCTAGTCTCCTCCGGTCCACAGATACAGCTCGAGGAGCATCATTGTATTCACTTTTGCCTTAGTGATCATGCGGAGACCCTGCAGAGCAGAATTAGGGGTGTTATCTTCTAGGAGAGCCCCGAACCTGGGTAAAGTCCGCCGGCATTTGTGTCTACGCCTCATCCCGTTTCCAGGCACCGGCGACGTTCTACTCGCCCCCACCATGATAAGCCATTCATTGGCATATGTCGCACCCAACCCCCGACAGTAAGTAAAAAATGAAACCGTGGTAGTATGGTGGTACGCCGCTGGTCTGGTAAAGAAAGCAAAGGGGAGGAGATCAGGGCCCTAGCGGCTAGCGCTGAGCTGTGATGCAATGCAACCTAAAAAGAAGGCATTTTGGCGTAGAGCCCCTCCTTTTCCTCTAAATTATGATTAAGGTGTTAGTAGACACCGCCCACCAGGCTAGGCTTTATGTTCACGATCACAGGTCACATGCACATACATTTAGCAAGGACAACTTTGATGTTGTCGTATACGGTATGCAGAATCGCGATCGCAAGCCGGTCTAGAAAAATTGGGCCACGGTGATCACCTTTGACTATTCTCATTCAGTGTAGACAATCATCTCCTACATATATAAAACCTTTTGATCTTTGATGGATTATTAGGATGACTGCCTACTCGATAACTGAGACATGCATGCATCTATGCTAAGCTTGCAGCAAAAGTTCCGCCGTAATCTATATAGCATATTTAATTTCTAGGTCCATGCATGGCTGAAATCTCAATCGCCGGGTGAGCAACTGGTTCGTTGTCGCATGGTGAAAAACACATTTCATCTCAAGATGAGTACAAGGAAGACACAAACCCTGGAGCGAATCCAGGCAAGTACGTACGATCGACTCAGGCTTGCTAAACTATCAGATCCATAGATATTTGTCTTCGTTTACCAGGGGCACTATCATTTTTTTATATCGAAAAACAGGGGCGTTATCATTGCTAGCACCATCACGATCGACGTCTGTTTTCGTGTTTATTGGACGGCTTAACTTGATCAAGTCCATAACAATTATATAAGCTAGACTGGGTGTCGAGGCAGGCGTACATTACATATAGTAGTCATACAGAGGTACGTGGGATTCTCTCATCCATCCACTGGTTGAATGAACGGCACATACATGGCTGTGCAAGCTAGCAATGCATTAATCGGACGGCCAGACGTACGGCTTAATTAGACGGATGGATCGATAATACGCCAAGACTGGATTGTTCAGGGGCCGTAGCATCATGTGCATGCATGTGCACCGTTTCCCGTTATTGAGTACACCAACCACAACGGGCCAACCCGGCCGGCTCTCCGTTTCTCTCTCCCTCTCTCCCTCTCTCTCATGTGTCGTTCCCGCCAAGAGAAAACCTCTGCATATGTAGCCATGTTACGTGCACACCTAGAGTGCCCCCATGGCCTCATGGTCCCCTTCCCATCCACCTCACGGCTCGTCCATTACAGGATAAAAGAGGCCAGCTATCATGCCACGCCCACCGGCACGTGCAAACACGTTCTCAGACGGTTATGCCGATGAACGCTTTGCTTTTCGCGGTCTAATTTGACGCTCAGAGGGTTGCAGCTGGCTGGCTGGCGTGGCTACGTACGTACGGTTTTGATGGTAGCAGTACACAAACCTTGTCACGCAATCAATTTCTTGACCGTATGCTGTCTTGACGTACGGTAAAGTGGTGCACCTAGATAATTTGTGTGCTATATGATACACATTCATATGACTTGTGAAATAAATTCGGTAGATAAGTATTTTTCAACTACCATACGTGTGCAACACCGGTATAGATAGATGTGGTGGACTTTATCAAGATGACAAGATTTAAGAGCTTGATGTTAGAACTACTTCTGGACGATGTTCGAATTTTCATGTTAACTTCCAAGACATGGAAGATTAATCATATTATCTTATTTTGTAATTGGTCATGGTGCTTCCGACTTCCCTCAAACTATTTTCAATAATTTCCATCTAAATCCCATATGTTGCCCATATTTAGTTAAAGCGTTTACACCAAAATGTGGTCCAAACTCCTACTCCAAATTGGAATGGTTAGCATCAAATACTCTGGCGATGAATGTGACATGTGAGTGCAGTGTTTTTCCATTCTAATGTCACAATCGTCGTGCATATGAGGCTAGAGCGACCCAAAATACATCGGGAGACATGCGGTTCGGTTGTTGCTTTCTTCTTGGTGTAATTTTCTGCAACATTAGTTCTCCACCGCCACTATCTACCACCGATGTTACCTCGTTGATGTTTCATGAAACACTACTTCACATTTCAAGCCATCCATGTGAGCCCAAAAGCAGCACCGGGGAACTTCCTACCCCATGAACAATATGTAACTTCATGAGTTAGGAGAAAGTACTCGCGAGAAAGTGCATGAGGTTGTGTATAATGAAATAGGTTGATGATGAAGATGACTTGATGTCGTTTGATGGTAAGACCACACACACACATGTTGGATGTCACACTTTCTCTCTACAACAATCTTAGCTTTTTTGTTCAAATATTTTTGAAAAATAGCAATTCAGAGGGGTTGCTATTGCATGCGCTATTTAATCCCTAGGCTTTGCATATCTAACAAATTATATGTAATAGCAAAAATATTTACATGGTATTTTTGAGAATGTTGATATATTTCTAGGGTTCAATGAATCCTATCTTTACTTATGTGAAATTTGAAATGACATAACCTTGCGTTGAGGTTTTGAATCATTTGTCCCTTACAGAAATGATTCTATGGATTAAGCCTTCAAGAAGGAATTTTGTAGATCTCTTACCAAGACAGTTGAGGCATGTTCTTGTTGCCTAGTGCATATTATCTTGCCTTGCAACATTAATTCGATGAACAAGGTATGTGTGAGCACATTAAGATTGAAAAAGAATGTCTTAAGAAGCGCTCTATCTACCAAATATATTATTCATCAAAGGCATATGATTACACAAGGGGTATGCACCATCTGTGGAGTGGATGGCGAGAGCACTTTTCACATGATATGCCGATATCCTCGTGCTCAAGCTCTGTGGCAAGCAATGAGAGTACTTAGACATATGGGGTGAGAGCTTGTTGGTTTGTAGGAACATAGTGGATCCTTGACAAGTTTTCGCAAACAAAAGGTATGGTGTTTTTTATGCTTCTCTAATGGTGTGGCATGTGCATAATGAATTGACACTTCACAAGTTGACGTTGGGAATAGAAAGATCAAGGAGATATTTATGCAATTAGCTATCTCGACTTGCTACTACTTATAAAGAAATACTAAACTATTGACTTAGCAAAGGGTAAGTAGGTCGTTCAGTGTTCCCACAAAGAATGTCGTAGCTTAATTGTGTCTACAACAGAATGTCTGGTTCAGCAAACCTGCGAACCGTACGAAATGTTCTCGACCAACTTAAATGTGGAAAGATCGTTCGTGGAATCAGATTGGTACAGTAAGATTGGCAGGGTGTTATGGAACAGTTCAGGTGATATCATCTTTTTGTCCTATAGATCGATGTGTTCCTATGCAAGTGCATTACCTGTTGAATTTGAGGCTTGACGGGAGCTGGGATGAAAGCCTGCTAGGGTTTTATTGGTCAGGCTCATGCTTTGGTACAATCAATTGAGCAGAAGCGTTGGGAATATTTGGAGTGGAGATATGTGCTTTGTCCTACCATGCCGACGTCCTTAATGAAGATTGAGAGATTAAAGGTGCTAAAACTACAAGTTCTCGTGATAGGTAGTAGAATCGTGTTATGGCTTCTCATCACAGGTAGAACCATGGTTTGGTTCGTGTCTTGTCTCGATGAACCCTTATAAGAAATGAAATCTTTTCTGAAAAACAAAATCAATGAAATCTGTTTTAGAAAAAGTTATTGAATCCCTGTGAATTTTTTTGGTATCTTCCACTTTAACACATTACAAACCCGGATACACGCATGAGAGTGACGAAGTCACCACAGACACTTTCGTAGTTGACAGAAACGTCCCTTCATAGTAAACAAACATCAACAAAAGGTCCGAGTTAAATTCAGAAAAATGCAAGCACCAATATTAACTCTAGAACTTTTCCTGGTGGGCTAGTTCCTTCACAAGGAACCAAACCATTTAAACTAGACTCGCTTCGCAATTCGCATGAATTTGTAGTCAGAAGGTTCTGAACACACGCGAGACAAAGCGAAGGGCAGAACGGGCAAAACAAAATCCACGCCCATAAATTCCCCGGGTCCTTGGGCGGTCAGAAAGCTGTCAGACACGTGTGCAGGACAAGACGTGGCGTCCACGCGCGGGCCCCCTTCCGCCGCGCTACGCGACGCGCCACAGCTCACGCGCACTTTCACGCGCAAACCCCTCGTTAAAACGTTCGCTCCCAAATCGGCCCCTCCCCCTCCCCTATTTATCCCGAGCCCAGCTCTCCCTCCCTCCCCATCACCGTCGTCACGTCGACCACAGGGCCACGCTACGCCTACACGTACCGCGCGTAGCGTAGCTACTAGAGAGCTAGCTAGCTAGCACATTTCATTGATTGCCCTGCTGATCCGTTCGGCATGGAGGTCGCCAGGAGGAGGAGGTCGCTGTGCTCGAGCCGTCGCCGGAGGTCGGCGGCGGTGGGGCGGAAGGTGCGGGAGCTGCGGCGGCTGGTGCCCGGGGCGGCGGTCATGCCCACCGACCGGCTGCTCGTCCGCACGGCCGACTACATCGCGCAGCTCCGGGCCAGGGTGGAGCTCCTCAGGGCGCTCTCGGAGCTCTGCGAAGGCCATGGCCGTGGCGATTCCCCTAGCTAGCTGGCTGCCTCTGCTTGTGTGGTATGCCGTATATATACGTGCATATATCGCACGTATAAATGGGAGGTATATATTGAACGATTATGGGTTGATCAAGTAGCGTATAATTGAGTACCTAGGTGCGAATATACATACCAATCGTATGTGTTCTAGAAGTATATAGGAGTTTTGTTTTGTTTTTCTGTCCATTATTTCTTGTAATAATGTTTGCGGCCGATTCATATTCTTTGTGTATTCATGTACTTGTGATCGTCGATCAATCTTGCGGTGTTATGATAAAAATCATGAAAAATATAAGTTTTGTCGCACCTATATAATCCCTTTATAACATCCCTTTGTGGCAAAGAAAGAAATACACAGTACATAGGTATGCACAGTATGCATTGTTAACTGGATATAAGAGTTTATCTTGTTTTCGATCGATTTTCACCACTCTCAGATCCTGTCCCATATGTCTCATCTTTGATCTCAAAACAAATCTCAGACGGCTGATGAGCAGTAGACAGTAGTACTTTAATAATATTCAAGCACTGCCGTGTTCTTCATGGCGCCAAGCTCCTCGTGAGCCGATTCTTGCCTTGGTTGTTGCGCCATTGCTAGCTGTTCCATATGCTGTCTATCCGTTTTAGGCTTGTAAAGCGCATACGTGTAATGGAGTGGCATGCACAGTATCGGCATGCATGATGAGGTATGAGCTGGAAGTTGGCTGGATCCAACACGAGGTGACTAGTCTGCTTAAATTAGTTGGCCGTAGTTACTACTCCTAATAAGAAGGGCGTGCTGATGATTAAGCTTTGCGTCGACAGTGGTCAATGGATATCATTGTTAATTGAATGGAAACCATTGCTACTGTTTGGCTTGCTCCCTACAGATAATCTAACCAACAAAGAAGACAAAAGCTTTGATGGAACATGATGCTTTAGGGTCCGTATTTGTTTGTTTGGTTCAAAGTAATAGAGTAAAGGAAAAATGGAAGAAAAAAAGAACTTTGATCCAATCCACTAGGTCGGGCATGTAAACCGGGTCCGTTTAAGCCCACTTATGATCCAAAAGTTCAATGAAGTTTTTTTTCAGTGAAAATGAAATATCGAGCTAGCTAAACCTGGCTAAACGGAATTTGCGGGCATCATTTATTTGTCATTTACTCCCTCCGTTCCAAATTACTCTTCGTGATTTTAGTTCAAATTACGAGTAATTTGAAACGAAGAGTACATGCCTACACTCGGACCTCTTTTAAAAGCTCATGCGCAAGAAGCACGAGACATGAGCATTTAGTGGTGTAATAACATTCTATTATACTTTTTTCACGTGGTCCGACTTCAATTTGACTTTGTTTAGTAGCATTTCTCTGTTTTTGTGTTCATGTGAACCAAACGAGCAAGTTTATGGAATTCCACCTGCATTCCTATCATTCTCTTATGGACAGCGATATTTGGCAACAGTGTGCCCGATAGAAAATTTACCTTACCTGTCGATCACCCGCCAGCTAACCAGGCCAATCACCCCGCCAGCTAACTAGGCCGACCACCCCGCCAGCTAACCAGGCCGATCGCTGTACAAGGCCCAACAGAAAATGCCATCCCCCCATGACACACTTTTCAGATCGCAACTTTCCCCCACCCCCCTTACCTTTCACGCAAGTATACCCTCTCTCACCCTCCCCACCAGCCACCCGCCCCTCCCCCCTACACAGCTGCTCAAAATCAACACCAAAGACCTACCCCTCCTCCAGATCTGGATCAAACAAGAGCAGATCATCAGGGGAGCGGTGGAAATTACCAGGGATACGGCGAAGAAATCACCAGGCAACATCACCTCACCCTGGTAAGAATCAAAGACTCATCCAAAAATCTCCAAAAAATTCTGCTTAATACAAAGACTTACCCCACCCCCACCAGACCCCCTCCCAATCTGTGCAAAAATTACCATCCTTTCACCACTAGAAAACAGAATAAGCAGACTTCTCTCATAATTTTGCCTATTGCAGTGAGTTACCAATCAACTAAGTGCAAAATTACCAGCCCCCCGTAGTTTTTGTTACCAACTTCATGCAACAAAACAGAGTACCCAAAAAAATACCCCATTCCCCTGCTACACTAAACATAGATTTTGTGTTCTACCATGGAAAAATAAAGACAAAATAAAGGAGAGAGGAACCTTTATTGACCACAAAAATCATTCTCTCATACAATGAAAGATGCATTGCAAAAAAGGTTCATTTTTCAGTCTACAAGAATGTTATACTGCATGAAGTAATCAAGCTATCAATCTGTACATAGTAAAAGTTATCATCCACTTTAGCTAAGTACTAACATTGGATAAAGAAAAGTGCTGCGTTTTAATGGAGATGCTCATGTTGTACTGTAAATTGTCCTGTTTAGTGTTCTTCCCAATCACCCCTGCGATTCTTGCCTTCAAACACCTATGTAAAGAGTAAAACAAAACAATGAGTTTCAAAAAAAAGAGTGAACACGTGTAAATGTGTACTAACGTGCAAACGTGAAAACAAATCAAGCAGGAGTAGATAAATGGATGCTAGCAGAGGATATAATGCAGAGGATGGAGGAGGGGGTAGAATGCATGAAGAAGGCGATGCAGCGCGCACACCAATCAGCAATTCAGCATACCCAAACATCATGGGGACAGGTAAAATTACCAACATTACTGTTTACATATCATCATGGAATGAAAAACCCAGTCTTATACTTTACTATTGAAGTGGGTTTGAAACTTACCAGCATTGGTGCACACATATTACCAGATCCAGAAAATGCAAATTACCAGGGTTTTTTAGGCATAAAGAATAGTTTACTATTGAAGTGGGTTTGAAACTTATCAGCATTGGTGCACACATATTACCAGGTCCAGAAAATGCAAATTACCAGGGTTTTTTAGGCATAAAGAATAGTTTACTATTGAAGTGGGTTTGAAACTTACCAGCATTGGTGCACACATATTACCATGTCCATAGGATGCAAATTACCAGGGTTTTTTAGGCAGAAAAGAATGCTTTACTATTGAAGTTGGTTTGTAAATTACCAGCATTGGTGCACTCATAATACCAGGTTCAGAGTATGCAAATTACCAGGGTTGTTTAGGCATGAAAAAGAAACATACATTCACTGAATCTTCAGAAAACTACCATGATGGAAAACTATTATTTATCATGTAATATTCCACTAATCTACCAGGCCAAATGTAGGTGCTCGGGCAATCAACGCAAACAACAGCTTGCCCAGTGGTGGAACAAGTGCACATAGTGCTGGAACAAATGCAAGCACAGGAGCTGGGAGCCTTGGAGAGCAGACAATAAGTGAACCAGCAACTCCAGAATCTGCTGGGATCGATGCTGATATGGAAGGCAGCAACATGGAGGCATATTCCACACCTAAGCCACCTTTGCAAGGGACAAAATTTGACACCATGGAGAGCGCACGTGACCACTACAGCACCTACGCGCGCAGAACTGGCTTTGCAATTAGGCAGCAATTCAAGAAAGAGAGGGTTGATGGAACTATAAGCAGGGTGCTACTAGTTTGTACAAAATATGGCAAACGACGCAAGGACAGGGATGAGCTGCAAGATGTGGAAAACCCAGACAGCATTGTCAAGAAGAGGAAAAAAAGAAAGTTGTTAGGACTGAATGTGAAGCGCACATGTACCTATCCCACGATGATGCATGGTGGACTGTTGACCGTTTCGAGGACACCCACAATCACCCCCTGATCAAAAAGCCTTCCCTAACAAAATTCTTATCATCACATCGGTACATTCTGAAGGAGGAGCAGGACTTCTTGAGGGTTCTGCACGGATGCAACGTTGAGACTGCGAGGCAGATGCAGCTGATGTCATGGTTCTACGGGAGCGCTAAAGACGTACCCTACATGACACAAGACATTGCTAATCAACGAGCTAAGTTCCGCTTAGAGCACCGCCACAAGGACGTTCGGAGCACAATTGCATACTTCCAAGAGATGAGGGCCAAAGATTCATATTTCTATTGGAGAATCAAACTTGATGATGAGGACAGGGTTGAGAACTTGTTCTGGATAGATGGCGCATCACGTAGGGCATATGCAAAGTATAATGACTATTTGTCGTTTGACACGACATACATGAGAAACATGTACAAGATGCCGTGTGCACCATTCATTGGAATTAATAACCATGGTCAATCCATCCAGTTTGGGTGTGGCTTCGTTCGAAACGAACTAAAGGAAAACTTTGTGTGGCTGTTTAACACATTCCTCCATGCAATGGGTGGTGTTGCCCCTAAAAACATCATCACAGACCAGGACTTTGCAATGAGGAGTGCGATCGACGAGGTCTTCTTGAACATAATACACAGAAATTGGCGCTGGCATATAATGAAGAAGGCGCAGGAGAAACTTGGAAAACTTATGGCTGATGATAAACCACTAAACAGAGCGTTCAAAGACTGTGTCGACAACAGCTTGACTGGTACGTACCTAATCTGTTGACCTATTTTAATTACCATGCAGCAAACTTGAGAAGCCATATAAATATATGTGATGCACAAGTTACCATGTGTGGGTCTACACAAGTTACCATGATGTAGTTGGCTATATTACCAGGGGGCAGTCACATATGTTGATACCAACTTGTGGTTTAGGAAAGTTACCAGATCTAAAAAAACTGTTCAATAAAGTTACCATCTAACAATTAAGAAAAGTTACCAGCATACTTGTACTTTAATTACCAATGATTGTGTATGATGTTGTAATTGTCTAATGTTTTGTGTATCACAAAGGAAGAGTTTGAAAACAAATGGTGGGCAATGATGGATGAACATGGCCAGATCGACAACGAACATTTTCAATGGTTGTGGGAAAATAGGAAATGTTGGGCCCCAGTGTACTACATGAAGCATTTCTTTCCATTCTTGCAGACAACTGCAAGGAGCGAGGGATTCAATGCTGTGCTCAAGAAGTACGTGAACCCCAACAACTCATTGATTGAATTCGCAACTCAATACACTGCAATCCAGGAGAAAGTAATGGTGGCTGTGGCGAAAGAGCAAGTGGACACAATTTACAAAGAGGCAGACATGTATTCGTTGAACCCAATCGAGTTACATATGCGAGAGATATACACACAAAATCTGTTCTCCAAGTTCCAGGTAGAGATGAAGCTAAAGACTACTTACGGATGCGATACTTTGCAAGATGGAACCTTCAAGATGTGGTCGCTCCGAGGCATACTACCAACGTATGGGGATAGGGACTACTATGTGCAGGCGAACAAGGATGAAGGGGTATACTCATGCACTTGCTGCAAGTTTGATCGTGATGGGCTATTATGCGCACGCATACTACGAGTAATGGAACAGATTAGAGTCTACGAGATACCAAGGAGGTATATCCTGGATAGGTGGACATGGGATCCAGAAGAGGATCTTGTTCAGCCTGATTACCAACAGCCAACAGTTAAGAAGGGTATGACAGAGGAAGGAAAAAATATCATGAGATATACATCTATTCTGAATGATTTCAAGGAACAAGCAAAAGACGCTTGCACTACTGATGAAGGGATGGCATTGGCAAGGAAACATGTTAATGCTTTCAGAGACAACATGGATGCACTAAAAAAGAGGCAGCTAAAGAAAGCAAGAAAGGAAAAAGATGAGGGAAAAGAAGCACAAATGTTTTCTTCACCACCAGGGACTAGTGCCACTGAAGGTGTCCCAGTAGCGCATCAAGGAAGCATTCCTGTCACGCATGTGTCTGGCAATATTTTCCAGTTCCAGGGCTCACATGCCGAGGGATCCCAATCATCAAACACAAGAGTGATACTAGACCCACCAAAGTTTACTACGAAAGGGCGTCCAAGAGAGAAAAGATTCCAGCACCCATTTGACATTGCAAAGCCAAAAAAATAGAGGAAGTGTAGAGTTTGCGGGTCGACAGAACATGATAAACGCAAATGTAGCTCACCCATCCCGCACTGAGAAATGCAAGTTAGATGGGCATTGAAATGCAAGTTAGAGATTTTACTTATCAATTTTACCCATTTTATTGTGTAAAACGGTGTCGAGACACCATTTAATGAAAAGTTATCAGCACCGAAACATGTAAGTTATCGTCTAGAATGTAATGGGGATTTTCAGAAATGAGAATGAGATTAGTTATCGTTCTTTGTTTGTGAGCAAAATGTTATGACACAATGAAAAAAAAGTTATCAGCACCTGTTATAGTATGTTATCAGCATTGACTATCATAATTATCAGCAAAAAATGTATAAAAAAAGATAGTAATCAGCCCAGAAAAAAAATGTATAAAACTATCATCGTTCTTAAACATAAAACTTATATTGGTGCAAATTTCTCACATCAATTACTCCTTATTGAACAAGTGATAGCGCCATTGCGTGCATTTGTTAAGAGGATGGTCCATCCACATGCTTGTCAATATCTTCCTCAGCACCGGGATCTGCTCCTTAGTTATTGTCGGGATATTTTTACCATCCCAGAACTCCAAGATCTTGAACGCGAAGAAACCGCAATCAGTGCTGTAAGGAAAAAATAAAAAATGTGTTAAAAAGCAAAATAAGATAAGCAAAAAGCTGAACAAACTTTTAAAATGCTACACTACTAAGTTACTGGGTATTTAGTTGAAAAAAAATGATGGAGTACTAGCCAAAAAAACTAACCCATTGTCCTGTTTGAACACATCGATGTACACAAGATCATAGTCTTGGATCTGCTTACTCGAGTCCTTGTACGCAATCAACCAGGCTTTTTTAATGCCATTCATAAGGTTCGTCGCATGTGTGATGAGCGAAGGGCTATCTTGTGGACGAAGAGAATCAAGAACTTCAAATCGTTTTGCCTTGAGATTAAGGCACAAGACATACCAATGCCGTCCTTTGGTAGAGGTCCCAACTTTTGCAGTGTTGGAAACAGTAGCTGTTAAAAAAATGTGAACACATGAACACAAGAAGTTATCAATGCATTTACAGTTAAAAAGGCAAAGTTATCAGGACACTGACAACATATGTTACCAGTAGGCATACATGGAAGTTACCACAGAAAGGAAAAATGTGAACACATGAACACAAGAAGTTATCAATGCATTTACAGTTAAAAAGGCAAAGTTATCAGGACACTGACAACATATGTTACCAGTAGGCATAGATGAAAGTTACCACAGAAAAGTAACATAACTAGGTACCAGCTAAAATTCTTTAATGGTACAATGTCTGACAAAACCAAAATAAGAGCCTGATAAAATTGCCTGTTAGACCAACTAAAAAACAGCTTGTACGATTTAAAAGAAGAAAAGTATGTAGTTTACGTAAAAAATTGTACCAGATTTTGGTGACTAAGTATGTAGTTTGCATCACGACGGAAATGTTTGATTAGGAACTTGCTCGTCATATCATGTATGAGAAGATATACTGACAACAACCATGGAAAAATGATCTTCCCTGGAGGTACAGAATCAGAAAGAGTTCAGATGTGGAGCTCTGCAATATTATTCGAAACTTGACCACCTTCTATCACACTATTAGCGAGCTCCTCCAATGTGACCCACCGCCCATCGATGTCAATAACCCTAATACTGAAAAGCAAACAAAGAAAAAAAATAGTATATAAGCAAATGTTTTGCCGGTGAGGGGTTAAAATACTAGAGAAAAGGAAAACAGTAAATGTCATTACTGTTTTATCTTGGAGTCAACTGAATCAGTGGTGTGCTTGATAACTTCTGCGTAAATAACCTCTTCGAGTGCAGATGCCGTGAGGCCACAATATGGAGGCAAAAGGAACTGCGATGGGTGGCTTACCCTAACTTTCCGAATGTAAGATTTAGGAGTCACACTGGCTGAATGATTACCATAGGGAGGTTGAATAACTGTTGTAGCAAATTCAGGGCTGGTGGGGTGGTCTAGAAGAAAAGTGAGGGGAGTTATCAGAGTTGGGAATGGTGGAAAGAAATATTATGGGAAACAAAAAGAAAAGAAGTTATCAGAGTTTAGAACAGTAAATTATCAACATGGAGATAATGATGTTATCAAGGTTGGTAGTAGGAAAGAGTTTGTTAAATAAAATCTTCCTATCAGTACCTTTTACAGAACCGTAATTTGCTTTTGCTCTAACAGTGGCACATTCGACTTCTTCAACCCACATAATTACATCGTCGTCTTGAACATCCGCATCATAAACTCGAAATCGACGCTCTTCAAAAAGTTGCGATCAGGTTAGTTTGTGACCTGACAAAAGGAATGTCAAATATGTGGAAAAACAGCTAAAGAATAAAGTGATAGATAGTACAGAATGATGATAGAATTACTGTAGAGAGAAAAAGGGAAGGAAATGAGGGGGGTCAGGATAGTTAAAGAGGCAACATAAAATGTATTAGAATGGTTTGTCTGTGCATGCAGGGAAAGGAAGGGGAGGGGTGTATTTACAGCATCAATAAAGGAAACAAAAATGGTTGGAGTTATCAGCATGGTGATAGCAGAAGTTATCAGGGTATGATCACAAAAGTTACCATCTTAGTAACTAGTTAGCAAAAAAAATGAGAACATGTAGGTATCTACTTAGAACAAAAAAAATACTAGCACAAAATTCGCAAAAAGTTATCATGGTGAAAGTTCCCATACGATAAAAATGGTAAGCTGGAAAACAAGGTACAAATATCTTTCATGTAGGGCAATGTATTTATCAGTTAAAAGTAGAGTGATACAATTATCAGTCATATGTTAGCATGGTGATAGCATAAGTTACCACACAAAAGGTTGAAGTTATCAGCATGGTGATGGCAGAAGTTATCAGGGTATGATCACAAATGTTACCATTTAATTAACTAGTTAGCAAATAATTATCAGTCGGATGTTAGTAAAAGTTACCAGGAAAAATGAACAATAATAATCACGTATAATACATCCACACACCAGGCAACATAAAAAGTAAAAGAGCGCAAATGTGAAACGAAAACACATAGTTCATTACATAACACACACACGCAAAAGCATAAGTCATTACATGTGAGAGGGGGGGGGGGAGGTTGTCCATACATAGGATAAAAAGAGCATGAATATACACACAAGGATCAAACTAAAAGCATAAAAAAGGTCTTCGAAAAGCAGACATCCATCCCATCACTCTTTTGTGATAAAGCGAAGACACGTATATGCCTTCACTTACCAAGGTCAGCAGGCTCAGATCCTGAAAACGGATTGGAGTCAATAGGATTATCTTCTGCATTCTTTAAATCTCGTGGTGCTGCCGCCATATGATCAATTGGGGGTGCTGCTGCTCGGTCTTGGGGAGCATTGTTAACCGTTGGGGCCACTGATGGTGCTTGAGTTGTCGAAAAAACCGCTGGGGGCGGTGTTGGTACTGCAGCTGGAACTGCGGTCGTCGTAATAATATCTGGTCCAGGCGGTGTGGGGCCAAAATCTAGGCAAAGAGAGCAATATGGTGGGGTGAAATCCCAGTAGGCCCTATCAGCAACAACATCTTCTACATCTGCAATAATGCTGAATTCTTGGGCGGCGACTTGGTCATCCCCAGATTGAGCTTCAACAAACACTGCATCCTCAGTTTCAACTGGTTCTACCACATTGGATTGGCAAGATTCAACTTGAGCTTGAACAACACATGGTATTTTGACAGGAGCTTGGTCATCTTCAGCATCAGCAGCGGTCATTGGAGGAGCAATTCCTTGAACTTGATCAACAGAAGTTTCAACTACGACAGCGCTTGTTGAAGGAGCAATTCCTTGAGGTTGATCAGCAGAAGTTTCAGCAACAACAACGCTCATTGGAGGAGCAATTCCTTTAGGTTGATTAGCAGAAGTTTCAGCTTCAGTGCCAATAACAACATTGGCAATTTCTTCCACCACTTGAGTAATAGTGGCTGCTGCCGCGAGCTCATCCACAGCTCCAAAACCAGCATCTGGTGAATTCCTCACAGGGGCATTATCTTGCACAACAGCTATTGGAGAACTGACCATGGGGGAGTCTTCAAAATCATCTTTCGCGTCCTTGGGAGCAAAACGAGGAGAAGACCTAGTTGCAACCGCAACTGTAGAAGACTTCTTAACCTTCCTCACAGTAATCTTGGTCTTCTTGCTGCACACAAAGAAAAATAAACATGGACATCAACAGCTTATAAAAACAGTAGTTACCAGCTTATATTAACATTAGTTATCAGATTATATTTGCATACAACAGCTAAAAATAACATTAGTTACCAGCTTATATTGACATAAGTTAACAGCTAAAAAATAACTTTAGTTACCAGCTTGTATTCAAATTATTTGACAGCTTAGGGCCAACTTGGTTATCCACATAATGCAAAAAATCAACATCGTCACGAATCATTAATGAAGATGGTAACTATGAAGATAACAAAGTTACCAACAAATTTATCACGCTAAAAAAACAGTAAATATTGTAAGAGCTTTGACTATAAAAACTACCAGTCATTCCCGTACAGATTATGATGCCACGCATAAAAGAGTTAAATTACCGGTATATATTCACCTAATTTACAAATGAAAAATAAACAAATAGAGAAAATCATTTAGATATCATATAGCAAGGAAAAATAACATTCATAATCACCTGCGTGACATGTCAGACGAGTCAACATCTACCGAAGAACGTGCAGGATTACTAGGTATCTCCTCAGACGTGACACCCACACTGCTAGACCGCGTTTGCTGAAGGTCGGCAACACTAATAGATGGAGCATTCGAACACCTGACAAGTTATTATTTGAAAAAGGATATAGTGCACATGAGAAAAAAGTTACCGTAGACAAATAACACATGCTTACCAGCATATAACTACTAAAATTATCATGCAAACAAAGTTAAACTACATATTGTTCAAATAAAAAACTGAAGTTATTATCGTGAAAATAGCTACTGAAAGTTATCAGCCTTACCATGATATAATTACTATCCTTTCTAGAAAAAAACACAAGCTTGATAAGGAATAGAAACTATCCAGACATATTTACTTCTAATTATCAGAAGCTAGGTGCTAGGAAAAGTGATAACACAAAAGAGTAACAACAAGTAAGTATGTACACAAAGAAAAATAAACATGGACATCACCAGCTTATAAAAAACATTAGTTACCAGCTTATATTAACATTAGTTATCAGATTATATTTGCACACAATAGCTAAAAAATAACATTAGTTACCAGCTTATATTGACAGAAGTTACCAGGTAAGAAATGCAATATAACAAATGAAAATAAAAAGAAATCAACTAGCAGATGATAAGAAACTCACTTGCAAGAATGTTGCTTCTTCCGCATGGGATTGGCAATTACTGAGTTAGTGCCCTTATCAGGGCCTACAATGCCAAGCTCATTGATGACTATTGCCTTGATATAACGATGTGTATCATCCAACGATGGCTGGTCAGAAACAGTTGTACCAATGGCCATGGGCGGAGAAGGTAGGCGTAATTTCTTGCGACGCCTGGAATATTGCTTTTCCAAGTTACGGACGAGAGAAGAACCGCACCTCTTCACGGAAGCATCAACAACAGCCTTGTTTTGAGTATCCGTCATATCTGGCTGGTTATGCAATCCATCACTAGATACATTCCCGGAACGTGCAGTAAGCATAATCTAAGACTCGAGAGGCTGATCGGTTCCTGCAGTAGCAGTTGCATCACGGCTGACCTTACCGACACATTGGCAGTTGCAAACATGGTTGCACCCACATCTGCATTCGCTGCGCCACTACCTGAAGCATCATGGGCATTCGGTCCAGCACTACCCCCACTACCTGAAGCCTCATGGGCATTCGGCCCACCTAAAGAACCATGGCAATGAACGTGAAAATCTAGATCTTCGACAAAGTGACCATCACCGCCACCATCACTATCCTCATGATCAGAATCTGAAACTTCGACAGCTTGCTTGCCGATATCTTTTACTTCACGCGAGCGGGATGCAGGACGGGTGCTTGCAGTCTTCCCGGCAGTCTTCCCAGCAGTAGAAGATAAACCCTTTAGTTGGTTCTCTAACACACGGGACATCGATGAGCTGTCTTCATCATCCAAGGACATGAACTCATTAACAATACCACCCAGGAGGCCAACCATGCCAGACGAAAAGCGGCCCACAATAGCAGAAGC
Organism: Triticum urartu; assembly: GCF_003073215.2. Lineage (NCBI taxonomy): Eukaryota > Viridiplantae > Streptophyta > Magnoliopsida > Poales > Poaceae > Triticum > Triticum urartu. The sequence continues at coordinate 391,503,513 of NC_053026.1, read as the reverse complement.
TTTAGCAAGTTTCTGATAGAAAATCACGAATGAAAAAACAAATAATCAGGTTGTGAGAGACATTAAGTACCATGCAAAAACAACTAAAAATACCACACAAAGATAAGTTAAAATGAAGTTATTCCAAAGTGAGAATCTAAAAAAATAAAAAATGTTACCATCCTAAAAACAGAACAAGTTATCAGGTCTTTATAGCAATATTTACCAGGAAAAGGAAAACAAAAATAGCCAAATGCACTAAAAAGATTAAAAATACCTGTTCAGAATAGTTTTGCGGTGCATGAACACGCATGAATTTATCTAGACCTTGTAAACCACCAAACAAGCAATAGTCTTGACCATATTGGGGCTTAAGCTGAAAAAATATGATAAAAAACAAATTAAGATCTTGATAAAAAAGATGGCAATACATAGAAGGTAAGAAAAATGACGAATGGGAAATCACCGGTAATTTCCCATAAGAAAGCTTGTCCCTCTGGACATCCATCCAGAGAACTTTCGGTGCGAACTCATTCGTCCACACATTAATTGCAAAAGGACCATTAGGCAATATGATATCAAGGCCAGTTAAGTCAATAACATCTATATACAGAAGCTGGAAAAATAGAAAAGGTCATTACAATCTAGCTGTTTGGCCGAATAAGACGTACAATCCAAATATCATGGGAACAAAAAAAGAATAGGGGGACTAACATTGTAGAATAGGAGGCAACCCGTCGTAGGCTTTCCTTTTGAAAGGGCCTTGTGAAGCTGATCCATAGTAAATTTGCACCAGTTGAGGTTTTTTACATTGCCAATATTTTGCTGCGAAAAAAAAGAAAGCACATGAAACCTAGAGGAATGTATGCACACAAGTTAGCAGGGGACATAAGTAGATACTTATAACACTGTTAAAGCATTGAATCACCAAGTACATAAGCACACAATTACCACATTATTGAGAAGTAAGTCAAAATTATCATATTGCAAGGCATAAATAAATTATCAGGTGCATTACTAAATAATTACCATACTTTCAGAAAAAGTTATCAGGCGCATTACTACATAATTACCACACCATTAGAAAAAAGTTATCACGTGCATCACTATGTAATTACTACACCTTCATAAAAAGTTATCCGGTGCATTACTATATAATTACTACACCTTCATATAAAGTTATCAGGTGCATTACTACATAAATACCACACTTCAGATCACAGGAAAATCAAAGGGACAGAAGTTACCACACTCCAAAAATCAAGGAAAGTTATCAAAGTGCATATGTGCATAATCATCAGACTAAGAAGCAAAAAATTACCAGGTAGAAAAACAGAAAAGAAAAGCGATAAAAAGCATGAACTAGAAAGATAGCCAGATGTTCTTACCAACACAGGATACCATCTGGTGCTGATCTTGTTCGAAGTCGTCGGCGCCATCACGGTGGTGACAGCAAGCACAAGCCACAAGCGCTTGAAATTGTTGTCATGACGGTTAGTGCTCAAGATAAGGTTTAATACATCCACAGTTTTAGGAGCATGTCCAAGATCACCAAAAAGATCTCCCGCAAGCTCAAGCTGTGCATCTGTAGGAACCTTGAAATCCACCGCAATATCACCTCGGGGCACACCCATTATACGATGCACAGACTCTTCACTGACCGGTAACCTTCCGCGACCGGGTACAACAACCTCACAGGAATCAGGGTCGTATAGACCAGCAAGCCATTGAGAAAGCCGATTGAACAGATTATCACACTTGATATTCCGCAGACTAGTGAAATCCATGTCATCGATCATGGCCATTCTCTCATCTGACATATCCTTACAGGCAGTCACAAGAGCACTAGGAGAAGCCCTATTCCGATCTTCGGGAGGCTTATGCTTCTTTAAGGGGTTCACCTCCTCAAAGTCATCATCTAATTTGCGCTTCCTTGGCATCTTGACCTGACACACAAGAATAACAAAGAGGAAAAGTGAGCATAAAGGATGCATAGCTGTTGAATTAATAGTCACACACCTATTCTTATGATACATTGGTAACTTGTGAACATACAACAAGATAACTCATCCACAACAGAGAAGGACGAAAAAAGGACATGTCTGCTTCTACTAGATATTGAATACCTGATTTTTTTGCTTACGATACACCGATAAAATGTATGTATCAGGCAAGATAACTTATGCAAAATAGGGATGGCAACAACTTACACACAAACACATATATTGGACATCACATCACTAAGTATTAAAAAATCAGTGACATGATAAATTTTACAGTGGACTCCTGATAAATTATTCACACCACTGATGGTAATATTCACAATTAAAGTTCAGGTAAGTTAAATGATGGCACATCCATCAGTTAGAAACACAAAATGCATCATGAAACGAGACACCACTGGTAGTGCTAGAACAAACAATCCATCATGACAATCTAAACACAACGAGATGAACTGCATATAAAACACACAAACAGTATGGGATTCTCATCAGCAACCTAATTATACTGGTGGTAATTCAATGCCTTCACTGCAACCATAAGAGCATGATAAAACAGAGCCCAACATAGATACCGAGTGAGGAGAGTCGTTGTAAAATCCCCGCACCAAACCCTACCGGTGACCAAAATAATGGCAGAAATCATCATAGGATAACGCCGTTGAATCATGAACGGAGACATAATGGTTATGCATCTAGAGAAAACCCTAGAAATCAGAATCGAGCCGCGTAGCAGAGGGGATCAGTTCAAAAATTACGGCAACTACCCACGAAATCGAAAACGGCAAATTAAGCATTAAAACGATGTGCATGCGAAACAGGGACTAACAAATAGCAAATGCACCACGAATTGAACGTATTGGGCGCATTCCTCGTCTGTTCTAACCTGCGACCAACACGACGAACATCCCGCCACTAATGACGTCGAGAAACAGAGCACGAACTACTCGCGCGGATGTGGGGGGAGGGGGGATTGAGTCGAGACTAACCAGTGGAAAAGAACACTGGTGTCTTGAATCGGCCGGAGAAGGAGTCGCCGCTCGCCGTCGACAGAGAGAGAGCGCGGGCGGAGCGGCCGAGAACCAAAGAGCGGAGCAGAGCGCGGTTGCCGAATGAATTGAGGGAGTGGTGGGGGAGGGAGGAGTTAAGTCAGCGCATCGGGGGGGGGGGGAGACGGTTCGAGTGACGCGGGCGTGGAGCGATGGCCCACACAGCATTGACAGAAAAAAAGAAACGGCTCGCTGGAACGCGTAGCGCGCGTTGGATTAAATTGGACGGCATCCAGGTGGTGTGGCGTTTTTGCAATCTGTCACAGGTGTGCCAAATACATTTTTCGTTCTCTTATTGTGTTATTTGTTCCTACTGAAGGAAATATGCCCTAGAGGCAATAATAAAGTTATTATTTATTTCCTTATATCATGATAAATGTTTATTATTCATGCTAGAATTGTATTAACCGGAAACATAATACATGTGTGAATACATAGACAAACAAAGTGTCACTAGTATGCCTCTACTTGACTAGCTCGTTAATCAAAGATGGTTATGTTTCCTAACCATGAACAATGAGTTGTTATTTGATTAACGGGATCACATCATTAAGTGAATGATCTGATTGACATGACCCATTCCATTAGCTTAGCACCCGATCGTTTAGTATGTTGCTATTGCTTTCTTCATGACTTATACATGTTCCTATGACTATGAGATTATGCAACTCCCGTTTGCCGGAGGAACACTTTGTGTGCTACCAAACGTCACAACATAATTGGGTGATTATAAAGGAGCTCTACAGGTGTCTCCAAAGGTACATGTTGGGTTGGCGTATTTCGAGATTAGGATTTGTCACTCCGATTGTCGGAGAGGTATCTCTGGGCCCTCTCGGTAATGCACATCACTTAAGCCTTGCAAGCATTGCAACTAATGAGTTAGTTGCGGGATGATGTATTTACAGAACGAGTAAAGAGACCTGCCGGTAACGAGATTGAACTAGGTATTGGAATACCGACGATCGAATCTCGGGCAAGTAACATACCGATGACAAAGGGAACAACGTATGTTGTTAATGCGGTCTGACCGATAAAGATCTTCGTAGAATATGTAGGAGCCAATATGGGCATCCAGGTCCCGCTATTGGTTATTGACCAGAGACATGTCTCGGTCATGTCTGCATTGTTCTCGAACCCGTAGGGTCCGCACGCTTAAGGTTACGATGACAGTTATATTATGAGTTTATGCATTTTGATGTACCGAAGTTTGTTCGGAGTCCCGGATGTGATCACGGACATGACGAGGAGTCTCGAAATGGTTGAGACATAAAGATTGATATATTGGAAGCCTATGTTTGGATACCGGAAGTGTTCCGGGTGAAATCGGGATTTTACCGGAGTACCGGGAGGTTACCGGAACCACCCGGGAGCTAAATGGGCCATGATGGGCCTTAGTGGAAAAGAGAAGAGGCAGCCCTACATGGGCCGCGCGCCCCTCCCCTCCCTTGGTCCGAATAGGACAAGGAGAGGAGGGCCGGCCCCTCTCTCTCTTTTCCCCCCTCCGCGAATCCTATTCCAACTAGGATTGGGGGGGGGTGGGAATCCTACTCCCAGAGGGAGTAGGACTCTCCTGGCGCGCCCTCCTTGGCCGGCCGCCTCCCCCCCTCTAGTCCTTTATATACTGAGGCAGAGGCACCCTTGAGACACACAAGTTGATCCACGTGATCTATTCCTTAGCCGTGTGCGGCGCCCCCTGCCACCATAGTCCTCGATAATATTGTAGCGGTGCTTAGGCGAAGCCCTGCAGCAGTAGTGCATCAAGATCGTCACCACGCCGTCGTGCTGACGGAACTCTTCCCCGACACTTTGCTGAATCGGAGTCCGGGGATCGTCATCGAGCTGAACGTGTGCTAAAACTCGGAGGTGCCGTAGTTTCGGTGCTTGATCGGTCGGGCCGTGAAGACGTACGACTACATCAACCAAACGCTTCCGTTGTCGATCTACAAGGTATGTAGATCACACTCTCACCTCTCATGGCTATACATCATCATGATCTTGCGTGTGCATAGGAAATTTTTTGAAATTACTACGTTCCCCAACAGTGGTATCAGAGCCTAGGTTTTATATGTTGATGTTATATGCACGAGTAGAACACAAGTGAGTTGTGGGCGATATAAGTCATACTGCTTACCAGCATGTCATACTTTGGTTTGGCAGGTATTGTTGGATTGAAGCGGCCCAGACAGACATTACGCGTACGCTTACACGAGACGGTTCTCCCGACGTGCTTTGCACAGAGGTGGCTTGTGGGTGACATGTTTCTCCAACTTTAGTTGAATCGAGTGTGACTATGCCCGGTCCTTGTTGAAGGTTATAACATCACACTTGACGAAAAATCATTGTGGTTTTGATGCATAGGTAAGAACGGTTCTTGCTAGAAGCCCGTAGCAGCCACGTAAAACTTGCAACAACAAAGTAGAGGACGTCTAACTTGTTTTTGCTGGGCTTGCTGTGATGTGATATGTCAAGCGTGATGATATATAATTTATTGTATGAGATGATCATGTTTTGTAACAGTTATCGGCAACTGACAGGAGCCATATGGTTGTCGCTTTATTGTACAAAATGCAATTGCCATGTAATTGCTTTACTTTATCACTAAGCGGTAGTGATAGTCGTAGAAGCAATAGTTGGCGAGACGACAACGATGCTTCGATGGAGATCAAGGTGTCAAGACGGTGACAATGGTAATCTCGACGATGCTTTGGAGATGGAGACCAAAGGCACAAAATGATGATGGCCATATCATATCGCTTATTTGCTTGCACGTGATGTTTATCTTTTTATGCATCTTATTTTGCTTAGTTCGGCGGTAGCATTATAAGATGATCTCTCACTAAATTTCAAGGTATAAGTGTTCTCCCTGAGTATGCACCGTTGCTACAGTTCGTCGTGCCGAGACACCACGTGATGATCGGGTGTGATAAGCTCTACGTTCACATACAATGGGTGCAAGCCAGTTTTGCACACGCAGAATACTCGGGTTAAACTTGATGAGCGTAGCATATGCAGATATGGCCTCGGAACACTGAGACCGAAAGGTCGAGCGTGAATCATATAGTTTATATGATCAACATAGTGATGTTCACCATTGAAAACTACTCCATCTCACGTGATGATCAGACATGGTTTAGTTGATATGGATCACGTGATCATTTAGATGACTAGAGGGATGTCTATCTAAGTGGGAGTTCTTAAGTAATATGATTAATTGAACTTTAATTTATCATGAACTTAGTACCTTATAGTATTTTGCATGTCTATGTTGTTGTAGATAAATGGACCGTGCTACTGTTCCTTTGAATTTTAATGCGTTCCTAGAGAAAGTAAAGTTGAAAGATGATGGTAGCAACTACACGGACTGGGTCTGTAACTTGAGGATTATCCTCATTGCTGCACAAAAGAATTACGTCCTGGAAGCACCACTAGGTGCAAAGCCCGTTGCAGGAGCTACTCTAGATGTTATGAACGTCTGGCAGAGCAAAGCTAACGACTACTCGATAGTTCGGTGTGCCATGCTTTACGGCTTAGAATCGGGACTTCAATGACGTTTTGAACGTCATGGAGCATATGAGATGTTCCAGGAGTTGAAGTTAATATTTCAAGCAAATGCCCGGATTGAGAGATATGAAGTCTCCAATAAGTTCTACAGCTGCAAGATGGAGGAGAATAGTTCTGTCAGTGAAAATATACTCAGAATTTCTGGGTACCACAACCACTTGACTCAACTGGGAGTTAATCTTCCTAATGATAGTGTCATTGACAAAGTTCTTCAATCACTGCCACCAAGCTACAAAAGCTTCATGATGAACTATAATATGCAAGGGATGGATAAGAAAATTCCCGAGCTCTTGGCAATGCTAAAGGTTGCGGAGGTAGAAATCAAGAAGGAGCATCAAGTGTTGATGGTCAACAAGACCACTAGTTTCAAGAAGAAGGGCAAAGGGAAGAAGGGGAACTTCAAGAAGAATGGCGAGCAAGTTGCTGCTCAAGTGAAGAAGCCCAAGTTTGGACCTAAGCCTGAGACTGAGTGCTTCTACTACAAAGGGACTGGTCACTGGAAGCGGAACTATCCCAAGTATTTGGCAGATAAGAAGGATGACAAAGTGAAAGGTATATTCGATATACATGTTATTGATGTGTACCTTACTAATGCTCGCAGTAGCGCCTGGGTATTTGATACTGGTTTTGTTGCTAATATTTGCAACTCGAAACAAGGGCTACGGATTAAGCGAAGATTGGCTAAGGACGAGGTGACGATGCACGTGGGAAATGGTTCCAAAGTCGATGTGATCGCGGTCGGCACGCTACCTCTACATCTAACTTCGGGATTAGTTTTAGACCTTAATAATTGTTATTTCGTGTCAACGTTAAGCATGAACATTATATCTGGATCTTGTTTGATGCGAGATGGTTATTCATTTAAATCAGAGAATAATGGTTGTTCTATTTATATGAGTAATATCTTTTATGGTCATGCACCCTTGATGAGTGGTCTATTTTTATTGAATCTCGATAGTAGTGATACACATATTCATAGTATTGAAGCCAAAAGATATAAGTTTAATAATGATAGTGCAACTTATTTGTGGCACTGCCGTTTAGGTCATATTGGTGTAAAGCGCATGAAGAAACTCCATGCTGATGGGCTTTTGGAATCACTTCATTATGAATCACTTGATGCTTGCGAACCATGCCTCATGGGCAAGATGACTAAGACTCCGTCTCCGGAACAATGGAGCGAGCAATAGATTTATTGGAAATAATACATACTGATGTATGCGGTCCGATGAGTGTTGATGCTCGCGGCAGGTATTGTTATTTTCTGACCTCAAGAAGATATGGGTATATCTACTTGATGAAGCATAATTCTGAAACATTTGAAAAGTTCAAAGAATTTCAGAGTGAAGTGGAAAATCATCATAACAAGAAAATTAAGTTTCTACGATGTGATCGTGGAGGTGAATATTTGAGTTATGAGTTTGGTATTCATTGAAACAATACGGAATAGTTTCACAACTCATGCCACCTGGAACACCACAACGTAATTGTGTGTCTGAATGTCGTAACCGCACTTTATTAGATATGGTGCGATCTATGATTTCTCTTACTGATTTACCGCTATCGTTTTGGGGTTTTGCTTTAGAGACGGCTGCATTCACGTTAAATAGGGCACCATCGAAATCCGTTGAGACGACACCATATGAATTGTGGTTTGGCAAGAAACCCAATTTGTTGTTTCTTAAAGTTTGGGGTTGCGATGCTTATGTGAAAAAGCTTCAACTGGATAAGCTCGAACCCAAATCGGAGAAATGTGTCTTCATAGGATACCCAAAGGAGACTGTTGGGTACACCTTCTATCACAGATCCGAAGGCAAGATATTCGTTGCTAAGAATGGATCCTTTCTAGAGAAGGAGTTTCTCTCAAAAGAAGTGAGTGTGAGGAAAGTAGAACTTGATGAGGTAACTGTACCTTCTCCCTTATTGGAAAGTAGTTCATCACAAAAATCAGTTCTAGTGATTCCTACACCAATTAGTGAGGAAGCTAATGATGATGATCATGAAACTTCTGATCAAGTTACTACCGAACCTCATAGGTCAACTAGAGTAAGATACGCACCAGAGTGGTACGGTAATCCTGTTCTGGAAGTCATGTTACTTGACCATGACAAACCTACGAACTATGAGGAAGCGATGATGAGCCTAGATTCCGTGAAATGGCTTGAGGCCATGAAATTTGAGATGGGATCCATGTATGAGAACAAAGTGTGGACTTTGGTTGACTTGCCCGATGATCAGCAAGCCATAGAGAATAAATGGATCTTCAAGAAGAAGACTGACGCTGACGATAATATTACTGTCTACAAAGCTCGACTTGTTGCGAAAGGTTTTCGACAAGTTCAAGGAGTTGACTACGATGAGACCTTCTCATCCGTAGCGATGCTTAAGTCTATCTGAATCATGTTAGCAATTGCCACATTTTATGATTATGAAATTTGGCAAATGGATGTCAAAACTGCATTCCTTAATGGATATCTCAAAGAAGAGTTGTATATGATGCAACCAGAAGGTTTTGTCGATCCTAAAGGTGCTAACAAAGTGTGCAAGCTCCAACGATCCATTTATGGACTGGTGCAAGCCTCTCGGAGTTGGAATATACGTTTTGATAGTGTGATCAAAGCATATGGTTTTATACAGACTTTTGGAGAAGCCTGTATTTACAAGAAAGTTAGTGGGAGCTCCGTAGCATTTTTGATATTATATGTGGATGACATATTGTTGATTGGAAATGATACTGAATTTCTAAATAGCATAAAGGATACTTGAATAAGAATTTTTTTCAATGAAAGACCTCGGTGAAGCTGCTTATATATTGGGCATCAAGATCTGTAGAGATATATCAAGACGCTTAATTGGACTTTCACAGAGCACATACCTTGACAAAGTTTTGAAGAAGTTCAAAATGGATCAGTCAAAGAAAGGGTTCTTGCCTGTGTTACAAGGTGTGAAGTTGAGTCGGACTCAATGCCCGACCACTGCAGAAGATAGAGAGAAAATGAAAGTCATTCCCTATGCCTCAGCCATAGGTTCTATCATGTATGCAATGTTGTGTACCAGACCTGATGTGTGCCTTGCTATTAGTTTAGCAGGGAGGTACTAAAGTAATGAGGGAGTGGATCACTGTACAACGGTCAAGAACATCCTGAAATACCTGAGAAGGACTATGAATATGTTTCTCGTCTATGGAGGTGACAAAGAGCTCGTCGTAAATGGTTACGTCAATGCAAGCTTTGACACTGACCCAGATGACTCTAAGTCACAAACCGGATACGTATTTTTATTGAATGGTGGAGCTGTTAGTTGGTGCAGCTCTAAGCAGGCGTCGTGGAGGGATCTACGTGTGAAGCGGAATACATAGCTGCTTCGGAAGCAGCAAATGAAGTAGTCTGGATGAAGGAGTTCACATCTGATCTAGGTGTAATACGTAGTGCATCGGGTCCAATGAAAATCTTTTGTGACAATACTAGTGCAATTGTCGTGGCAAAGGAATCCAGATTTCACAAGAGAACCAAGCACATCAAGAGACGCTTCAATTCCATCCGCGATCAAGTCAAGGAGGGAGACATAGATATTTGCAAGATACATACGGATCTAAATGTTGCAGACCCGTTGACTAAGACTCTCTCACGAGCAAAACATGATCAGCACCAAGACTCCATGGGTGTTAGAATCATTACTCTGTAATCTAGATTATTGACTCTAGTGCAAGTGGGAGACTGAAGGAAATATATATGCCCTAGATGCAATAATAAAGTTGTTATTTATATTTTCTTATATCATGATAAATGTTTATTATTCATGCTAGAATTGTATTAACCGGAAACTTAGTACATGTGTGAATACATAGACAAACATAGTGTCCCTAGTATGCCTCTACTTGACTAGCTCGTTAATCAAAGATGGTTAAGTTTCCTAGCCATAGACATGGGTTGTCATTTGATGAATGGGATCACATCATTAGAGAATGATGTGATGGACAAGACCCATCCGTTAGCTTAGCACTATGATCGTTTAGTTTATTGCTTTTGCTTTCTTCATAACTTATACATGTTCCTGTGACTATGAGATTATGCAACTCCTGAATACCGGAGGAACATTTCTGTGCTATCAAACGTCACAATGTAACTGGGTGATTATAAATATGCTCTACAGGTGTCTCCAATAGTGTTTGCTGAGTTGGCATAGATCGAGAATAGGATTTGTCACTCCGTATTTTGGAGAGGTATCTCTGGGCCCTCTCGGTAATGCTCATCACTATAAGCCTTGCAAGCAAAGTGACTAATGAGTTAGTTGTGGGATGATGCATTACAGAACGAGTAAAGAGACTTGCCGGTAACGAGATTGAACTAGGTATGATGATACCGACGATCGAATCTCGGGCAAGTAACATACCGATCACAAAGGGAACAACGTATGTTGTTATGCGGTTGTCAGGACCCCGATTCCAAGTCACATCGATCTAGCCGGTAACACCTCATATCACTTTGCGGCCTCACGCACGGTATCCCACGGGTGTCGCCTTACCATGGCCCGGGACCGTTTGCGCCTTTTGGCTCACGTATATGATAGTGTCGCTAGCATCCATATGACAGAGAACCCGGTCCGACATGGCTAGCCGTGAACCCAAAACGGCACAGACCTATGGAGACAGGCATACATGAATCACATCGAGCATGTCGGTCATCAGCGAGTGATTCCGGGCTATAGCACTGGGCTAACAGGACTCCGGGGAACCCGGGCTGTAGCAGGCTAGGCAGGACTCCGGATATCACCGCGTGACATTTCCCCGAAGGAACAGACATAGGAACGAAGTGAAACATGTTGGAAATATGCCCTAGAGGCAATAATAAAAGCTTTATTATTATATTTCCTTGTTCATGATAATTGTCTTTATTCATGCTATAATTGTGTTATCCGGAAATCGTAATACATGTGTGAATGAAAGACACCAACATGTCCCTAGTAAGCCTCTAGTTGACTAGCTCGTTGATCAACAGATAGTCATGGTTTCCTGACTATGGACATTGGATGTCATTGATAACGAGATCACATCATTAGGAGAATGATGTGATGGACAAGACCCAATCCTAAACATAGCACAAGATCGTATAGTTCGTTTGCTAGAGTTTTCCAATGTCAAAGTATCTTTTCCTTAGACCATGAGATCGTGTAACTCCCGGATACCGTAGGAGTGCTTTGGGTATACCAAACGTCACAACATAACTGGGTGACTATAAAGGTAGACTACGGGTGTCTCCGAAAGTGTCTGTTGGGTTGACATGGATCAAGACTGGGATTTGTCACTCCGTATGACGGAGAGGTACCGCTGGGCCCACTCGGTAATGCATCATCATAATGAGCTCAAAGTGACCAAGTGTCTGGTCACGAGATCATGCATTACGGTACGAGTAAAGTGACTTGCCGGTAACGAGATTGAACGAGGTATTGGGATACCGACGATCGAATCTCGGGCAAGTAACATATCGATTGACAAAGGGAATTGCATACGGGGTTGATTGAATCCTCGACATCGTGGTTCATCCGATGAAATCATCGTGGAGCATGTGGGAGCCAACATGGGTATCCAGATCCCGCTGTTGGTTATTGACCGGAGAGTCGTCTCGGTCATGTCTGCTTGTCTCCCGAACCCGTAGGGTCTACACACTTAAGGTTCGGTGACGCTAGGGTTGTGAAGATATGTATATGCAGAAACCCGAATATTGTTCGGAGTCCCGGATGAGATCCCGGACGTCACGAGGAGTTCCGGAATGGTCCGGAGGTAAAGAATTATATATAGGAAGTGCTGTTTCGGGCATCGGGACAAGTTTCGGGGTTATCGGTATTGTACGGGACCACCGGAAGGGTCCCGGGGGTCCACCGGGTGGGGCCACCTATCCCGGAGGGCCCCATGGGCTGAAATAGGGGGGAACCCAGCCCATAGTGGGCTGGGGCGCCAGCCCCTATAGGCCCATGCGCCTAGGGTTTCCACCATGGAAGAGTCCATGTGGTGGAAGGCACCCCTAGGTGCCTTGGGGGGGAGGGAAACCTCCCCTTGGCCGCCGCCCCCCTAGTAGATCTCATCTACTAGGGCCGGCGCCCCCCCCCCTTGGCACCCCTATATATAGTGAGGGGAGAGGAGGGATTTCAGACCAGCCCCTGGCGCCTCCCTCTCTCCCCGTTACGTCTCTCCCTCGTAGTCTTGGCGAAGCCCTGCTTCTGTGACGCCCTGCATCCACCACCACGCCGTCGTGCTGCTGGATCTTCATCAACCTCTCCTCCCCCCTTGCTGGATCAAGAAGGAGGAGACGTCTCCCGTCCCGTACGTGTGTTGAACGCGGAGGTGCCGTCCGTTCGGCGCTGGTCATCGGTGACTTGGATCACGTCGAGTACGACTACATCATCACCGTTCTTTTGAACGCTTCCGTGCGCCATCTACAAAGGTATGTAGATGCATTAGATGACTCGTTGCTAGATGAACTCCTAGATGATCTTGGTGAAACAAGTAGGAAAATTTTTGTTTTCTGCAACGTTCCCCAACAGGCCCATCACTGAAGTATGTAACTGATGCCATACTCCCAGGAAAAGCTCGAACGACCTTCAACAAAAGGGTACCTGTACCCGAAACCGACACAGGTGGGTAGGTAGAGAATACCTAGGGGCGCGAGACAACTCTCTCTAAGGAACTCGGCAAAATAGCCCCGTAACTTCGGGAGAAGGGGTTCCGTGGACCATACCGACAGGACGTCGTGGGTGCAGGACTCTGCCCACTATTGCTGATGTCAGGGATGGCAAGACAACAGTGCTTCGCCGGACGGAGATCTCCACTGGTACAACGCACTGTGGCCTAGCCATCCCATGAAAAGGGGAGGGAGTGGGCTTTACTGTTGTCACTCCCGTCCCATCCCCCCTTATGAGGGCATGGGCTTTGTTGGTGTCGTGGGCCGACTCCCTGTGGCCAGCTTCTCTGGGAGCCGCCAAGAGGGAGTCGGCCCGTCATGACCTCGCCTCCAGGACTCGGCCACATGCGGGCAGTCGGCTGTTCCTTTAGCCGGCCTCTGGAAGGCGGCTCTCCATCCTGGTGTCCTGAGGGGCGCAGTCAGCCCCGATGTCTTGAAAGGTTCTGGGCCTCGGGTTAGCCTACCCGTGGCCCATTACTCCGACAGTAGTCCCCGAAGCTGGTGAGGCGTCGTGGACGATCAGCCGAGGAGCCTCAGCAGTTTCTTTCTCCGAGTGCTTGAGGTGAGACCTCGTTTGACTTCTGCCGGGCCGACTGGTAGGAGTCGGAGTCGCCTGACTTTGACTTGTCCAAAAATCCTTTCGAATCCCCCGGCAGGAACTCAGTAGCATGTGAGCTAAGCTTCCTGACCGCCACCCACTCCGTGCCCGCCATGTGGCAACCAGTGGCCGGGCCAGCCCACCTACCCATCTGTGAGATGAGACATGTCTGCAGGCGGGGCCCGCCACTACCATGCCTCGGCGCGCGAGCGGATCTGCTGCGGCCGTGGGGGGCGGTTGAGGTTCCCACGGAATTACCGCGCGCAGTAACTTTACGCGATAAACGTGGGGGGCGTGGAGTAGTGGGCGCAGTAAATCCCACAACTGCCCCCTCGGTTTCGCAGCCCACTAGGCTATAAGTAGGGGGAGGAGGGGAGACGGCGGAGCTCGCGCGTCCCACCTCCCCACTTCTTCTTCTTCTTCTTCTTCTTCTTCTTCTTCTTCTTCTTCTTCTCTCTCTCTCTCCACCGCACCTCAAGCTACGTCGAGCGCTGCGGAAGTCTGCTCACGATGAGCTCTTCATCCGCCGTCACGCCCCCTATGGCGCATTCCGGCACCTGGGATGGTTCGGAGGTCCACGACGACCACGTCGATTTCCTCCGCAAGACGCGTCGGTTGCCGGGCGAGAACCTCGTTCGGGTTCGTCTTGCGCCGAGGGAGGAAATCTCGCCGGCGCCGCAGGAGGATGAGCGGGTCGTATTCCGCTCACACTACTTGCGCAGCCTGGGCCTGCCGGCGAGCAACTTCTTCCGCTCCTTTCTTGAGTTCTACGGACTCCAGCCGCACCACCTCACCCCCAACACGGTGGTGCTGTTGTCCGCCTTCGTCACCCTGTGCGAGGGCTTCATCTGCGTTCTCCCCACCCTGGAGCTCTGGGGGGAGTTCTTCTACTCCAAGCTCGGCACCCAAGCCGCAGGCGTGCCGGCTCAGTGCGGCGCGTTCATCGCCGTGCGGAGGTCGGGGGCCGACAACCCATTTCCCTCCATCAAGCTGATCAAGTTGGTGAAGATGTGGCAGCGGTCGTACTTCTACGTGAAGAACGTCTCCGCGGAGGGCGACTGGATCAACCTGCCGGCCTACGTAGCCGGCCCGCCGGCTCGGAGGCAGCCCAACTGGTCGCACCGGGCCCGGACGTTGACGCCTGCGGGAGCCGGCGCCGTTGCGCGGCTTCGAGTACTGGCACAGTCGGAGGGCCTGACCGGGCCAGACTTGCTGGCCGCCTTCGTGGCGCGCCGAGTGCTGCCCCTCCAAAGTCGCCCCCACATGATCTGCCAGATGAGCGGGCACCGAGACCCGAGCCGAATGTGCACTAAGGAGATGCCTCACGAGGAGGTAGCCTACATGGTGAACTACCTTGCGAGCTGCGACCTCAACGAAGAGTGGCAGTTCGGCAAGGAGTCGTATTGACGTGCCGCCCCTCCGCCTCTGGTGAGTCGTTTTCTTTTTCTCTTTCTCTCTGACTTCTTCGTTGCCGAGTCCATTTTGTCCGATCTGACCAGCCGGCTTTGGTCAGAACCCCCTCCTCCAGCCAGCAGCCGGCACCGTGGGGCCGGACCGTGAATTCCTCCCCGACCGGGCGAAGAGTGATGTTGACGACCCCGACCTGGGGGCGGCGGCCCTGGAGGACGACGCTGAGGGAGGAGGCGGCGCAGCGGGCGGCCCGAGACTTGGGGCCAGTCTTGAGGACTGGCCCGATGATGACGAGGAGGTCGTCCGATGCCACCAACCAGGAGCCGGCTAGTCGGGCGCGGGCTCGTCGGCTCTGCCGGACGCACAAGGCGGAGGCAAGAAGCGCAGGGCCGGGGCGAGCCTGTTTGGCAGCCAGCCGAAGAAGCCCAAGGGCTCAGCCGCGGCGACCAAGCGGGACGAGGCGGCCGCAAAGGCCAACCGCTTCCGCAAGGTGGTGAAGACGTCGCAGCTTATTTCAGCGTAAGCACCACCTCCCTTCGTATCTTCGTATTTCTTTATTGAGTCTGTCTGAAATTTCTTTACTTTGTTTTCCAGCTTTAGGGCCCCTCTCTCTTGAGAAGTCGGCCGTCGGCTCCGTCGTGAAGTCGGCGGAGACCTCCTCCACCACCCGGCGGGTTGACCCCGCCGCCGACCTCTGGGAGGCGACAGAGCGGAACGCACAGGAGGCGCGTGAGGAGCGGGAAGCCGCCCGTCTGAAGAAGGCGGAAGCCGACAAGGCAGAGGCCGCCGCCCTGAAGAAGCTGGCAGAGGCCGAGGCCGCCGATGCGGAGAAGAAGCGTGCAGAGGAAGCCGCACGCCGCCAGTCGGCGGTGTTTGTCATCCCCTTGAACTCCGCACCGCCGCCACCGGAGTTCTCGGCGCAAACTGGGGAAGCCGGCGACGAGAACCCGGTCATGGAGAGGGACGCCGACGTCACCGCTACGCCGGAGGTCATTGCGCCGCCACCGTCACCCTCCGGAGGCGCGCCAGGCGGACAACCGGCGGATCCGCCAGTGCCGCCAACCGGAGGCGCGGTGGTGACGGGCCTGGCCCTCGAGGTCAGTACGCCGACGCGCGCCGTCTCACGAAGGCGGCCTCAGCGCCGCGTCCTCTGGAGACCGGCGCTGCGAGCTCCTCGATCCCGGACACCGAGGTGTCGAGCGCCGCGCCCACCGGGTGGGTACGGGGAGGCGGGATGGGCCCGTTGAACCGGGCGCTCTTGGACGTCCAAGCCAAGCTCCGGGCCGAGGGCGACGCCATCAAGGAGTGCACCAAGGCATACCTGGCGTCATGAACGGCCATCCGGGTACGCATCCTTTCTTTGCTTTGCTTCCTTGTTTTTTCTTTGTGGGGGCGCGCCAGCGCACCCACTGGGTGTAGTCCCCGAGTTTCGGGCCGGCTGCTGAGTAGGCGGCTCGGAACTCTAATCGGCGAGTTCCAAGTATCAACACTTTTTTCTGAAATTTTGATGCAGGATTACCACAATCTTCGCGTGACCTCCTTCAACGCCAATGTTGAGGAGCTGGCCAAGCGGATTGCCGACTTGTCGGACAGCCGGGGTGAGTTTTCTTCCTTCTCTGCGGGGCGCGCTGGCGCACCTGCGGGTTGTAGTCCCCGATATTCGGGCCGACTGCTGAGCAGTCGGGCCGGATCTGCCGGCGACCTTTCTTCTTTGCTGACGACTGACATCCCTCCCCCTCCTTTGTCAGAGGCCAACGCCGCCCCTCAGCAGCAGCTGGGCGAAGTCAAAACCGCGCCGCGCGTCAGGGAGGAGGAGTGCGGCCGACTGACGGAGGAGTGCGACCGGCTGGCTACACAGCTGGCGGAGCAGAAGGAGCTGCTCCAGAGGGCCCAAAAGGAGGCGGAGGACAAGGAGACCGCCCTTCTCGCTGAATTTGCGTCCGAGCGCTCCTCCTCGACCGACAAGGAGGCGACGCTGGTCTCCAGCTTCCGAGCAATCGAAGATCTTGTCGATGGTGAGCTTCCACTTGTTTCCTTTTCTGGGCTGCCGACTGCTAGTTGAGTCGGCCTTAAATTTTTAACTTTGTTTCTTTGCTCTTCTTCCTTAGCAGACTTCTTCCCCGGCCATTCTGATGCCACCAATCAAGCCATCGAAGCTGACCGCGAAGCACGAAGGGCGGACGGCGCACAGTTCGCCGCCGACGCCCCCCGAACTCTTAACGAGCAGATTCTAAGCATTGAGGCCCGTCTTCGGCCAGCCCACCGGATGCTGCGCCGGCTTCAACGTGTCGGCGCCCAGGCGATTGCCGCCCTGTGGCCGGACATGCAGGCGCCACGCACCCCCAGTCAGACTGCCGACTGGTTGGAGGTGGCAGCCGGCCGTCTTGAGGCCTGGAAGGGTTCTGGAGCCCGGGCGGGAGCCCGCCGGGCCTTGGAATTCGCGAAGGCGTGGTATCCTGGGCTGAGTTTATCCCAATTAGCCACGTTCCGGCTGGAAGCTCAGGCGGAGCTAGCAACGATGGAGGACGATCTCGTCAGGCGCGCCACATCGATCGCTGAGTACACCGACACCAGCGTCTTCGTCCCACAGCGGGCTGAGAACGGCGAGGAGGCGCCGCCGGAGTGGTTCGGGCTGAACCTGGACGACGGCGAGGACTCGGCGGAGGTGATCGACTCCAGTGGCGAAGAGGAGGGCGAGGAGGAGGAAGGAGACGAGGAGGAGGCGCTAGAGGTCGAGGCAGACGACCAGCCCCAGCCCGACCGTGCCTCTAGCAACGAGCCACGCTCAACTGAGCCAGCTGTTGCCAGGGGTGATCAGGCGGAGACCAACCATCAGACTGCCCCGCCAACTGGCACCACCGACCCCTCTGGTCCTCCGAGTCTGTCCACGGCTTCGTAGGCTGCCACTTTATCTTTGTTTTACCTGCTTAGTAGTCTCAATGAACTTGTTATTTTGCACAATTCCACCCACTGGGTGTGGGTGTATCCTGAACTCCTATTTGATGATTCGTCCAAGGGCCTTTCTATGTAAATTTTTATCCGCGTTCTATCTCTTCTTGCTTATTGCTCTTTGGCTTTTTCCTTTGCCGCCTTCCCTTGGTTGCCGTTTGGCTAGTTGGACAGCCGCTCTGTGGACTGCTGCTAGATCAAATACTTGGCTTCTTTGGGAGGCAAGTACTTCTATTTAGAGTTTTTAGCAAGTTAATTTAGAAAACGGCGAGCCGACTGCTCAAGAGTTGGTTGCAAAAAGGCTGGAAACCGGCTTGAGCTATGTGCATGCTTTGAGACCTTAGCCATTTTTCATATGGACACCCATTCTATCTTACTCCTGCTTGCCAGTCAGTCGCTCTACGATCTGTGGCTTCTAACAGGAGACGGCTTGAGTGCCACACACTACTTGTCCGGCTGCTTGAATCATTTTATAGCTCAAGACAACAAGTCCCCGAGCCGACTAGTCGAACCCGGTGCCAAGCGGTAAAGAATAACATACTCATATGCATAACTCTTTATCATATAGATAAAAGAAGGCAGTCCCCGAGATCTTCTCGAGGGGCCCGAAGTCTTCATACTTTAATACAAAAGGTAGCGTGATACACACTGCTTTAACTGTAAAATCTTCGGAGGAGATTTGCATTCCATGGCCGCTCCGTCTATTTGCCGGAGTCGTCCCTTTTGCGCGCTCGGGCTTCTGAGCGTCGATCAGGTAGTAGGAGTCATTGCCCAACACCTTGCTGATGATGAAGGGGCCTTCCCAAGGTGCTGAGAGCTTGTGCTAGCCAGCTGTTCGCTGAATCAGCGGAAGCACAAGGTCTCCTTCTTGGTATGGGCTCTCTAGGTCCACCACCTCGAACCATATTGACTCACGGCGGAAATGATCTTTGTCTCCGAAGAGGACGTCGATCAAGATCTTGCCGATTGGCGAGCAGGAAAGGCCAGGGACTATGCCGTGGAACACCGTTCGGCTAGACTGCAGTTGCCTCTGCCTGATTCCCAACTTCTCCATGGTGTCTTTGTACAAGATTTTGATGCCGCTGCCGCCGTCTATCAGGACTCTGGAAAAACGAGCAGCTCGCTTGTCCGTGGCAAAGGTGGCGTCCAAAACCAAAGCATAGGAGCCGGGTCTGGGCATTACTTCGGGGTGGTCAGCCCGACTCCAGCTGATGGGCTTCTCAGACCAGTGCATGAACTCCGGTGCGTCAGAAGCTACTGCATTCACCTCCTGCTGCTGCATCCGTCTGCTGCGTCGATCGTCGGCCACACTGGTGAACACGACGTATGCTCCCTGCTCTTCTGGGTACTCGTCTTGCACTGCGCCAACTGGTCTGACCGCCGGCTGCTTGGGCGGAGGGGGAGGCGGCTGCCCAGCAGGTGGGGGAGGCAAAAGGTCGTATCCCTTTGCGATCCTGGGGAGCCAGTGGCATTTCCGGGTGGTGTGGTTGGACGGCTTCGCGCCACTGTGGAACTTGCAGGGTCCATCCATTGTCTGCTCATATGAGAAAGCCGGCTGCCAGTTGGACTTGCCGCCCTTCTAACGTCTGAGCGGAGGCTGCCCTTCCGGCTGTTGGTCTTCAACTGTTGCCACCTGCCGACTGGTGGAAGTTGGCGGGGGGGGGGGCTTTACGCTTGTGGTCGTTCTGCTGTTGACGCCGACTGGTGTCTCCGGCTGGGGTTCGGGGAGCCTGAGGAGCCACTTTGCCGGTTGTGCTGACTTGAATCTCCGTCTTCATGGAGGAATCGGCCGTGGCGTATTTGTCTGCTATGATCAGCAGCTCGTCGAGGGTTTCCGGCTCATCGCAGAGAAGCTTGTGCTTGAGGAGGGTGCCCTCTCGGCATCCTGCAGTGAAGTACTCAATGGCCTGCACCTCGTGCACGCCCTCGCAAGAGTTGCGAAGCTCGGCCCAGCGCGTGAGGTTGTCGCGAGTTGACTCGCAGGGGCCTTGCACGCACAAGGAGAGCTGGCGGGGTTTGGGAGGTCGCTTGTACGTACTGGTGAAGTTGCGGACGAAGGCGTCGGTGAAGTCGACCCAACTATTGATGCTGCGCGGCCTTAAGCTATTCAGCCACGTTCGGGCCGTGCCCTGGAGCATGAGTGGAACAAAATTCACAGCAACACGCTTGTTGCCGTTTGCTATGCTGACAGCCATGGAGTAGTCGACCAGCCAGTCCTCCGGCTTCACGGAGCCGGTGTACTTGGGTGTGTCTCTAGGGAGCGTGAACCCTTTGGGGAACGGCTCATCTCGGATGCAGGGGCCAAAACACGGCGGACCCAACTCATCTTCTTCCTCAAGCGCCAGGGATCGATGGAGACGGTCGATCCGATGGCGGGCGTTGTTCTCACCGACTCCCTCTCGGCGGCCAAGGCGGTCGCCGAGCGTCGGGTGATCAGCAGGCGGCGGGGAGACTTGCCTTTCCCTCCGAGGGGGAGGAGGCGGACAGTCGTCCCGTCGTTCCACTGTTCTTGGGCGGCCGTCTCGGTCGCGCTCTATGGTGATGAGAGTCCGACTGCGGCTGGCAGCTGGCTCCTTGTCTTTTCTTCCGCGGACGTCACTAGTCGGCGTCCGAGACTCTGTGCCTTGATCTCGGCGCGGAAGCAGGTTGTCATTCTGTCGGCGCGGCGCATTAGTGTGGCAACCGGCCTCGTTCTGCTCAGCAGCCGCGTCAAGGAGTCGCTGGACGCGCTCCGTCATCAAGCGACGCTCTTCGCCCTCGAACTTGTCCAGCTCATCCGCCGCCGCCTTGGCGGCTTGAATATTCTCCGCAGGTGTGGCGTAGACGGGGCGATTCGCCCCGAACAGATCGGCAACAGCCGCACCGCGCTGTTGGACCGTGCCAAGGCAGCTAGGCCCAGCTGGAGCCAGCGTGCCGCCCACCGCGCGGTCCATCTTGCGCTGGTAGGCTTCTGACAGGCGTCTCATGCTGGCCAGCTTTTTGGCACCTTCAACTAGCTGAAGGCGGTGTGCCTCCAGCGTCTCGGCGTCGGCATCTTCAGGGATGGGCGCTGCCAGGTCTTGCAGCGCCGCGTGGAGCGGGTTGTAATCACCCCTGCCGGAGTGCTCGCCATGATCGATGACAAAGCACTTCCGTGACGGTGCTTCCGCCGCTCTCCGCGCGAGGAAGCGGCTCGTCATAGACCACCACGTTGGTGGGTAACGTGTCAAGCGACACGGCGTCGGAGTCGACCAACATCGGATCAGTGGAGCCTATGGACTCCAAGTCCCAGCTGGCTCGCTGGTGACGTGAAATTGATCGAGGAGGCTCTCGGGGCCGCCTGTGCCCGCGTCGGATGCGGGCTCGTCGGAGAGGCAGACCTCGCCTACAAGATCGGTGAGGCAACTGGCCGCGTAGGCGATTTCAGCGCCATGCAGCACGTCGGCGCAGACTCCGTCTGGCGTGCCGGGCTAGCTGTGCTCGCTAGGGAGGAAAAGGGTTCCCGTCCAGAACAGGTCTCCGGACGACGGTGCACCAGGCCCCAAGGTGGGCGCCAAATGTCGGGGGTTGGGTGCGACATATGCCAATGGATGGCTTATCATGGTGGGGGCGAGTAGAACGTCGCCAGTGCCTGGAAACGGGATGAGGCGTAGACACGAACGCCGGTGGACTTTACCCAGGTTCAAGGCTCTCCTAGGAGATAACACCCCTAGTCCTGCTCTGCGGGGTCTCCGCATGATCACTAAGGCAAAAGTGAGTACAATGATGCTCCTCAAGCTGTATCTGTGGACCGGAGGAGACTAGGCCAGCTCTCCCCCTTCTCTAAGGTCAGGTCTAGTTCTAATGGATCGGAACCCCTTGCATGGGTGCCCTGGGGGGTTTATGTTGGGGAACGTAGCAGAATTTTAAAATTTTCTACGCATCACCAAGATCAATCTATGGAGTCATCTAGCAACGAGAGAGAGGAGTGCATCTACATACCCTTGTAGATCGCGAGCGGAAGCTTTCAAGAGAACGGGGTTGATGGAGTCGTACTCGTTGTGATCCAAATCACCGATGACCGAGCGCCGAACAGACGGCACCTCCGCATTCAACACACGTACGGTTGGGGAAGACATCTCCTCCTTCTTGATCCAGCATGGGGGAAGGAGAGGTTGATGGAGATCCAGCAGCACGACGGCGTGGTGGTGGAAGCAGCGGGGATCTCGGCAGGGCTTCGCCAAGCTCAGCGAGAGGGAGAGGTGTTATGAGGGGAGAGGGAGGCGCCAGGGGCTAGGGTGCAGCTCCCATGCGCCTCCCCACTATATGTAGGGGTGGAGGGGGCTGGTTTCTTGCCCTCCAAGACCATTGGGGCGTTGGCAAAGGTGGGGGAAAGAAATCCCATCATTTTCCTTCCCCACCGATTGTTATCCCCCCTTTTTAGGGATCTTGATCTTATCCCTTTGGGATATGATCTTATTCCTTCTAAGGGGGGATCTTGGTGCGCCTTGACCAGGGGTGTGGGGCCTTCACTACTAGGAAAAGGCCTACTAATGGCGCACCGGTTTTGCCTACTAATGGCGCACTACCGGTGTGCCATTAGTATCACGCCACTAGAATTTTTTACTAATGGCGCACCACTGGTGCGCCATTAGTATCTGGTATGCTAATGGCGCATCAGGAAGTGCGCCATTAGTATGTAACACCATGCGCCATTAGTATGCCCCCCGGGGGGCCATATGTAACCATCTACTTTGTCATACTAATGGCGCACTCTGTCTTGATGCGCCATTAGTATCCTTTGGCATGTAGGGCGTCAGGGATGCCCAGTCAAAGGCAAGGAGATGAAGTCCTCGGCCGAGAGGCTTAGTTACCGTGATGCCGTCGAGCTCAGCTAATGTCGAGGCACCGCCAACGGAGGGCGTGCAACTGACGGAGGGGCCGCTTGCTGGCGAGGTGCCGGCTGGCGTACACCCGGGTGCATTAAGCTCCAATGCCGGCGTCGGAGACACCAATACCGCCGCCGCCGGAGACACCAATGGCGCCGCTGCCGTAGACACCAATACCGCCGCCGCCAAAGACACCAATGGCGCCGCCTGCGCGTTGTGTGAGTTGCTGGCCGTGAAGCTGGGAATCGGGGGCAGCCCCTGTTGGCCACCCGCAATCCACGTCGTTATCCCATGAATCAAGGTAGGCATAATGCCGGTAAGCATCGATCCCAGTTGTTGTTGCACTTGCTCTTGGACCATCTCCGGAATCCGCGCCACTTGCGCCTTGAGTGCTTCAACCTCGCGCGACTGGCTTTCCGAGCTGGTCTTTTTCTCCTTTCGCCCACCAGCGCCATAATATGACGACCATTCTGTGGACAAGCCTTTGCCGGCCACACGACCAGCTAACGTCGGCTTATTGAGCTTATCCCTGTTTTTCATTACGTTCAATGCCCTATTCAAAGGGGTGTCGAAAGGGGAGCTCTGAGACGACCCCGCGCTACTGCTTTCTTTGTCCCGTAGAAGGAACGTGAACCATTTAGAAATATTGGGGATTAATTAGAATGCAACCATATGGAGCTAATTACGCGGGGGTGTATTTCTTACCAGAACAAGCTCAAGCTCCTTGGTCTTCGGATCCGTGGTAAGCTCCTTTGTTACCGGGTCCTCCTTGTACCGGGCCCTGAGAAAGTTCCTGGTCTGCTTGTCATTGTATTTCTCGAAGCGGGGCGGTAGGCCTTGCTCGGCACGCTCCGCGTCCTCCTTGTCCCATACAGGCTCCGCCACTCTGTAACCGCCGGGACCGAGTTG
Organism: Triticum urartu; assembly: GCF_003073215.2. Taxonomy (NCBI): domain Eukaryota; kingdom Viridiplantae; phylum Streptophyta; class Magnoliopsida; order Poales; family Poaceae; genus Triticum; species Triticum urartu. The sequence continues at coordinate 391,479,534 of NC_053026.1, read as the reverse complement.
GTGGACCCCTATGTTCAACTGCCGCATTTCTTTCCCCCACTGACTTGATTCGGAGGTTGCGGGGCTCTCGCACTTGATCTTGAACTCCTTGTAGTCATCTTCGCTCATCAAAGGATATTTCGCCTTGATCTTCTCATAACTATCACCTTTGCCAATCATTGCCTTCATCGTGCTTTTCCAAGTAGACAGGGCCGTGCTCATCGTCGTGAGGGCGGCACCATTCACTTTATTACCCGAGAGGCGTGTGTTTGCGAACTCAGCGGGGAACTTGTATCGTTCGTGCAGCTTCGTGAAGAGGAGGCTGCGCAAATTCCCTCGGTCCTTATGCCTTAGGTTCTCGGTGTTGATCGAGGCGGTGCTCCGGAGAATGCACCCGAGCTGAATTGAGTACCCCTTGACTACGTGTTTGGGCGCCGTCGGATGCCCGTCAGAGTTCACTTCAGTAAATTCCTCCCTGACGGTGCCGAGCATGTTTGGGCGCCGGTCCTTCCATTGCCTCTTCGGTTGGCTGCCATCTGTGCATGCGCCGCCATCGTCAGTGGTGGCATCCACGGCGCCATCATCAGTGGTGTCATCCCTGACGCCAGTAGGGGTTGTGTAGTCAGGATCGGTGTCTTCCTCGGCGTCCTCATAGCGGTGAGGTTCTTCCTCCAACTCCTGGGACAGCTCCCAGAATTGCTTGCCGCCCGAACCGCCGGCCTCATCATTGCGGGCCATGTTTCGCTCTAAATAGGAAAAAAGTTTGGTCAAAAAGTTGGTTATTGTCAAGGAACAAGATCATGTTCTCATCATTTAGGGTTTGTCGACACCGAGGCATCCTAAAAGCTAAGCTTTTATCATTTAGGGTTTGTCGACGCCGAGGCACCCTAAAAGCCTAAGCGTACATCATTTAGGTTCTCATCAACACCGAGGCACCCTAAAAGCCAAGGTTTCATCATTTAGGGTTTGTCGACGCCGAGGCACCCTAAATGCTAAGTTTTCATCATTTAGGGTTTATCGATGCCGAGGAACCCTAGGTTGGGCCTAATCACTTGGCACTAATCAGTTGGCTCTATTGCCACCTATGTTGGGTTTATCATCTAGGGTTTATCGATGTTGAGGAGAATTTCTAAGTTGGGCCTAATCACTTGGCTCTATTGCCACCTATGGTTTAATGCAGCAAGAATAAAGGGGCAGTTGATCCTACTTAATAAAGTACTAAGATACCCCGGCCCATGCATTAGTAGCAAGTACCTCATATGTCCGTTTTTTAGCAAAGTCATGCTAAAATTCACGGAAAATTTCAGCATGACCTTTGCTGAAAATAGGACATATGGAGTACCCGAATTTGCTGGAACGGAAGTTAATCGACATTCCGGCAAACTCAAGGGCCTCTCGGGGTACCTACAAAATCATCACGACACGAAGGGCCTCTCAAGGGCCTCAAGCAGCAGCGGCGTCTCCCAGGACCCCATTTTTTGCTAAATTTCTTTGAGCAACAATCAGAGCAGAAAATTCAGCATATTTCTATACAATTTTTTTTGGTATATATCAGGTTTTGGCTGCATTTGCAAATGCATTCCATGTACTGCAACCCTCGAGAATTCCTAGCATGAGGTTTGTCCATCACTTTTGGCTCACTTATTAATCTACTCATCCTATGTCAATATCCACATGCTATGTCATCTGATGTTCCTGAATCATTGTAGTTTAGGCACCATACAAGATTGTTAGTTCAATGTGCTTTATATCCTAATTATACTACTGCAGGAAAGGAGGATCATCATACACATATATATGTATAGCAATTGACAGGAGCTTCATCATTTTTAGTAACAACAATACATATATAGCAATTGGAAGCAAACAGATGTACACATAAGATAGAAATGTAGTGTTGAAAGTTTAATGCTTACAAAAGACTTGCTGAAATAGTGAAAAATATGGAGTCACCAAGCTGGCTAAGAAACTCCCAAAGTCCACTAGCAAATCCAAGATCTAATCCTGTTACACACATCATAACAATTTAAGATAATTAGGATAAGGATAGTAGGAAATGAAAAAGAAAGAGCTCAAAAAACAATCACAACAGAAAAATAATAAAAACCTAGTCCTAGAAGAAAATAAATCCTAAAAGAAAAGAAATCCTAAAATCTGGAGCAAGTCCTAGCAGTAGTAGTCCAACTAGATGGCCACCACTACTACTCCTATCTCTGTTTAGCATCATCCACACGATAGTCCTAACTCTGTGAATTTCAAAAATAAAATAGAAGTCATGTATATAGTTCAAAGTTTGAAACATAAGGCAAGATAGTCCCAATCTTTGAGACTTCTCTTATGGTATATATATACTGATTAATTACTGAATTTGAGCATGTTGTATCACCCGCGGACTATTACGCGGTCGCGATGACGGAGCTGGGAGTGCATGGCAAGCAAAGAGGAGAAGGTGATGTGAGATAAATAATAATCATGAGCAAATTGCAGGGCATATGAGTTGGCCATTGGAATTTTGTTTGACACAGCTGAACAGCAAAGAAGGTGCCGTAGAAGCAGCTGCTACTGCTAGCTCCACTACATACATACTAGCCACTCTAAAACTACATCAAAATCAATGGGAGATGTATTCATAAGCAAGTTAAGCCCTGGAAGGGCGCAAATGTACAGACAAGAACAAGGCATAACACATCAAAATCTTCATAAACAAGTCATATATCATAGGAGATCTATTAAGCCTTGGAACGACGGAGACAGGGGCATGGAGAAACGCACCTTAGTGGAGAAGAACCGGGAGGGCCAAGGGGAGCGGGACGCAGAGATCTTAGGAGCAGATACCTCTACAGACGGTGAGGCCGCGGTGGCCGGAGGTGGAAGAAGGCGCAGACGCCGTAGACGGTGGAGGCGTCGGTGTCGTAGAGGCGCCGGAGACCTTGCCCTGTGAGACAGAGAAGGGGCCGTCAGCTGCGCGGGCGGGGGGCAAGGGGAGGAGGAGGAGGGGCAAGGGGAGGAGGAGGGTCGGGGGGCGTACGGTGCTGCGTCGCTGCTCGGCGCCGACGGCGAGGAGGAAGGGGGCGAGGGTCGGGGCGGGTCGGGGGGGGGTTGGGGGGGGGGGGGGGGGGGCGCGGGGGCAGCGGGGTGTGGAGTCCGGCGAGGGTCAGGGCGGCGGGGGTGGAGTCCGGTGAGGGTCGGGGCGGCGGCATCGTGGGTCGGGGCAGCGCGCGGGTGGATCTGGTGGCGAGGGAGAGAGGGTCGAAGGGGATCTAGCGAGGGAGAGGGAGGATAGCTAGGGGGAAGCTTACTAATGGCGCACCACATCTCGATGCACCATTAGAAATCTTTTTTTTAGATAGCAATGGCGCACCCCGCAGCGGTGCGCCATTAGAATGTTTTTTTATTACAGTTCGAGCACAGGTTATATTGCACCTAACCCAATCCACATCAGAACCCGCCCACTAGCCTGACTGGTTAGCACGCAACACACACACCGGGAGGTTCTCGGTTCGATTCCCAGGCTCCGCAATATTTTTTTTGCATTTTAAATGCTGTTTGATATTTATTTGTGTTTAAATATGTTCAAACTTGTTTAAATCATAACAGTAATATTTTTTTATAACAACACTAATAATTTTTTAAAAATATGTTCAAATTTGTTACTTGAAAATATCATCTGCGGCGGCGGTGGAGCGGGGGAGGGTGCGGGGGGTGCCTGTTGGCGGCGGCGGAGCGGGGGAGGGTGCGGGGGGGCAGGTGCTCGTCGGCGGCGGTGGAGGGGGATCGAGATTGAGTGTCCGCATGAATTCAGAAAGTGCCCGTGAAATTTAAAAATATTCATGATATCAAAAAGTGCCCATGAAATACAATCGAGAAATGAAGACTACGATTTAAATACGATCGATCTTAGCTAGCTATCTGTTCACAATCTTCTTGCCCTTCTTTTTTGCAAATGGAGTTCTTCTGTGGAACGGACGTCCTTTAGGTAGGGTGGTCCTGCTTCTTCTTGTGGTGTGTGCTACTACTTCATCGTCGTCGTCATGTTCGATCTTAGGGTCGCCGTACTTGTCGAAGTCTTGCTCATTGGCAACTCCATCCATTCCGATGATCTTCCTTTTGCCTCTCCTCACGACAACACGACTGGGCTTTGACGGGTCGGTAATGAAGAAGCATTGGTCCACTTGGGAAGCCAATACCCATGGCTCATTTTTCGCGGTGACGTTTGCGCCCGCGATCTTGGATTTGGCTTCGGGTATAACCATGGTGGTGAAATACCGGTCTTCTTTTTGGACGCTCTTGGCCCATCTGACACGGAACATCGGGACCTTCTCTCCAGCGTAGCTCAGCTCCCAGATCTCCTCGATCCTTCCGTAGTATCTATCCTTGTCGTTACCGGTGTAGGGTTCCATTGTTACCCCGGAGTTCTGATAACCATCGCTCTTCATGTCCTTGTTCTCGGTGTAGAATGTGTAGCCGTTGATATCGTACGCCTCATAGGTCATCAGGCTGTGCTCGGCGCCCTGTGACAAGGCGAATATGAGTTGTTCTTCCGCGGAAGAATCCTCATGTAAAGGGTACGACAGAAGCTTCTGCTTGAACCAACGCGTGAAACATGAGTTGTGCTCTTTGATTATATCTCCGTCCGTCCTCTGTTGGCCTCGGTCATTGTACGTCTTCTCAATAAAGGTTTTGTGCTCTACCACCCAAGGATCGACCACGTCTATGTGTTGTAGCGCGACTAGGTTTGCTCTTTCAAAGTCGGCGAGTCGACCCTCGAAGTCGACATGCATTTCGCGGCGACCCTCACGGTGACCCCATCCAGCGAGCCTACCGAGGTGCCTGTTGACGGGCAGACCAACGGGGTTCTCGATGCCTAGATAATTCGTGCAGTAGGAGATGCACTCTTCGGTCAGAAAGCCCCTGTCTATACTTCCCTCTGGACGTGACATGTTGCGAACGTATCCTTTGATGACACCATTCATCCTTTCGAACGGCATCATGCTGTGCAGGAACGTCGGCCCGAGTTGGATGATATCCTCCACGATATGGACCAGCAGATGCACCATAACGTCGAAGAATGCGGGCGGGAAGTACATCTCAAGCTCGCATAGTATCACCACAATCTCTTCCTGTAGCCTTCTGAGTTGCCTCACGCCAATCGACTTCCGAGAGATGACGTCGAAAAAGTTGCATAGGCCAAATAGCGTTTCACGGACATGCGCGTCCATGATCCCACGGATTGCAACTGGAAGTATCTGCATCATCAGCACGTGACAGTCGTGAGACTTCATCCCGCTGAACTTCTACTTCGCTGGGTCTAGGTATCTGCTTATCTTCCCCGCGTAACCGTAAGGAAGTTTTACTCCTACGAGGCAGGTGAAAAACTGCTCGATCTCCTCCTGACTTAGAGTGAAGCACGCGGGAGGGTAGTCACTTCTGGTCTTCTTGGCCTTTTTGCCTTTGCGACGAGTTTCTGTGTCCTCCTTCGCCTCATCATCATCATTAGCGTGAAGCTCCTGCCTGATGCCCATTGATTTCAAGTTTGCCCTTGCTTTCGGCCCATCTTTGGTCCTCTCTGGCATGTTGAGCAGGGTACCAAGTAGACTCTCGCACACGTTCTTTGTGATATGCATGGCATCAAGGCTGTGAGGCACACGGTGGATCTTCCAGTACGGCAAGTCCCAGAAAACAGACCTCGTTTTCCATACCTTCAGCAGCGGCTCTGGCGCCTTTCGCTTCTTTCCCGGCTCTGGCGCCTTTTGCTTCTTTCCCGGCAGTGGGCAATCTTTCCAATTTTTCAACAGCTCGTCTATTTCCTCGCCGCTCGCCGTATGCGGGCGTTTTCGGGGTTCGGTTTCACCATCGAACAGATCCTTGCGTTTCCTCCACGGGTCATCGTCGCGCAGCCACCTTCGATGTCCCATGAACACGGTTTTCGAAGACCCGGGATCTCTATCTAGCTGGCGATACGTTGTGTCATCCATGCACCTTACGCATCCAAAAAATCCGTGGACTACCTGCCCCGCGAGATATCCGTAACCGAGATAGTCGTGCACCGTCGTGAGCAGTGCGGCTCTCATAGGGAAATATTCTTTCTCTGCGGCGTCCCACGTATTGGCTGGCGTTTTCCACAGCGTGTCTAGCTCCTCTTTCAGCAGCCCCAGATACAGATTGATGTCGTTCCCTGGTTGTTTCGGCCCTTCAATTAGCATACTCATGTGAATGTACTTCCTCTTCATGCACAACCAGGGGGGAAGGTTTTACATCCACACAAACACAGGCCAGGTGAGTATGTGTGCTTCTCTGGCTGCCAAACGGATTGAATCCATCGGTGCTCGCGCCCAGCACGATGTTCCTTGGATCCTTCCCAAATTCTGGGTATTCGAAGTTCAACGCTTGCCACTGGCTCGCATCCTTAGGGTGACTCAGCATCTTGTCTTTTTTATTTATCTCCAGATCATTTCCGTCATCTTCTCGCTTCTTCTCCTCCATATCCGCATGCCAACGCAGGAGCTTTGCTACCTTAGGGTCCGCGAAATACCGCTGCAGACGAGGAGTGATCGGAAAGTACCACACCGATTTTCGAGGAGCTTTCTTCCTCTTCTTGTATCGAGTGACGCCGCATACCGGACATATGGTAGACTCCGCGTGCTCATCCCGATAAATGATGCAATTGTTCATGCACACATGGTATTTCACGTGCGGTAAATCCAGAGGACACACGATTTTCTTCGCCTCCTCGAAAATGGTCGGGCACTTGTTCCCCTTGGGAAGACGTTCATGCCAGAATGACATGTTCTCGTCGAAGCATGCATCGGTCATTTTGTGTTTTACCTTCATCTCCAGAGCCATGAGCGTTACTTTCAGGCGGGTATCCTCGGGCCTGCATCCTTCATACAATGGAGTAACCGCGTCTATCTCCAGTTGATCCAGCTTGGCTTTCTCTCGGGCGGCAGCTCTTGCGTTATCCGTCTGCTTGAGAAGCAGCTCTTGAATATGAGGGTCCTGCACCCAGCCTCCATCGTCGTCTGCTCCGGCATCTTCATCTTCATGAACATGCCCTTCGTCTTGCTCTTCCTCATCATCATGTACGACATCTTCTACATGATGACTGTGTACAGCATCACCGTCGTGATCATGTCCTGGAGATTCTTCGTCTTCTCGCCCGCCCTCGCCGTGGTGGTACTTGTCTTGTTGCCCTTCCTTATTTCTTGCCCGGCCCCCATGGATGACTTCATAGTCATCTTCATCACCTTGCCACCAATAGCCATCCATGAGACCACGCAAGAGCAGGTGGTCCCGCACTTGCCCGGAATCCGGGTCCGCAATAAGGCTCTTCAGCTTGCATCTTCGACACGGACATCTTATCTCCGTCTCGTTCTTTTGAAGCATCTCGGCCTTCGCGGAGCTCAAAAACCTATTCACGATGCCTTCGGTCATCGTGCGGACCATGGTCGCCTGCGGGGTAGAGCAAAACGATATTTTAGAACCAAGAAAAAATTTGGCATGACCTTCCGTAAAAATAGGACCAAAAAGAATGCATAGTGCCAAAATTCTCGCCAAAATGGAAATGAATCAACATTCCGGCAAAATATTGGCAACTATCGCATTTCAAATACCGGTACCTGCAAACACAAACATATATGCAACACCACAAACACATGCAACACCACAAACATACATAGATCTAGCTAGGCCACAAAAAGTGCATGTGCACGTTGTTGGAGCAAGCTAGGGAGAAAAAAAGTAGATCTACATCATGAAGATAGCTTTCCCCTTACTCACCTATCAAAAAAAGGTAATTTCACCACTTAATTTTGATGAATCTATGGTGGAAATGAGGTGAGGAGGAGGAGGCAGCCGAAAGCTTGGAGAAGGAGGGGGAGGGAATGAAGTGGGGAAAGTGAGTGGGTAGGTGCGGTTGTCCAAAATATCTTGTTGGGGTCCCAGGTTACTAATGGCGCACCACCTGCAAATGCGCCATTAGTAACCCTGGTTACTAATGGCGCACCTGCAGGTGGTGCGCCATTAGTAATTTTGCAGAAAAGTAATATATATATATATATATATATATATACTAATGGCGCACTTTTACAGGGTGCACCATTAGTAGTTTAAACTAGTAATGACGCACTGTGAGGCGGTGCGCCATTAGTAGTTTTGCAAAAAAAAGAATAAAAAAAATCAGTACTGGCGCATTCCCTGTCTGGAGCGCCATTACTAGTTAGAACTAGTAATGGCGCACTTCGGTAGGATGCGCCATTAGTATGTATGTAAAAATGAAAAAAAAATTATCACTAGTGGCGCACCTATTTTCTGGTGCGCCATTAGTGTCTTCCACACTAATGGCGCATCACCAACTGGTGCACCATTAGTATATAGTAGTGGTGCACTACTTCCCTGGTGCGCCATTAGTGTCAATCCTATCTATAGACCTTTTCCTAGTAGTGCTTGCCCCCACTACCCACGTTCATGTGGGTCCCCCCCATGCAGGTGGGCCCCACTCCAGAACCTTCTAGAACCTTCCCGGTACAATACCGAAAAATCCCGAACATTTTCCGGTGGCCAAAATAGGACTTCCCATATATAAATCTTTACCTCCGGACCATTCCGAAACTCCTCGTTACGTCTGGGATCTCATCCCGGACTCCAAACAACTTTCGGGTTACCACATAATAATATCTCTACAACCCTAGCGTCACCGAACCTTAAGTGTGTAGACCCTACGGGTTCGGGAGACATGCATACATGACCGAGACGACTCTCCGGTCAATAACCAACAGCGGGATCTGGATACCCATGTTGGCTCCCACATGTTCCACGATGATCTCATCGGATGAACCACGATGTCGAGGATTCAATCAATCCCGTATTCAATTCCCTTTGTCCAGCGGTATTGTACTTGCCTGAGATTCGATCGTCGGTATCCGATACCTTGTTCAATCTCGTTACCAGCAAGTCTCTTTACTCGTTCCGTAACACATCACCCCGTGATCAACTCCTTGGTCACATTGTGCACATTATGATGATGTCCTACCGAGTGGGCCCAGAGATACCTCTCCGTCACATGGAGTGACAAATCCCAGTCTCGATTCGTGCCAACCCAACAGACAGTTTCGGAGATACCTAGCCACCCAGTTACGTTGTGACGTTTGGCACACCCAAAGTATTCCTACGGTATCCGGGAGTTGCACAATCTCATGGTCTAAGGAAATGATACTTGACATTTAGAAAAGCTTTAGCATACGAACTACACGATCTTTGTGCTAGGCTTAGGATTGGGTCTTGTCCATCACATCATTCTCCTAATGATGTGATCCCGTTATCAACGACATCCAATGTCCATGGTCAGGAAACCGTAACCATCTATTGATCAACGAGCTAGTCAACTAGAGGCTTACTAGGGACATGGTGTTGTCTATGTATCCACACATGTATCTGAGTTTCCTATCAATACAATTCTAGCATGGATAATAAACGATTATCATGAACAAGAATATAATAATAACCAATTTATTATTGCCTCTAGGGCATATTTCCAACAGTCTCCCACTTGCACTAGAGTCAATAATCTAGTTCACATCGTCATGTGATTACACCAATAGTTCACATCTTTATGTGATTAGTTCACATCGCCATGTGACCAACATCCCAAAGTTTACTAGAGTCAATAATCTAGTTCACATCACTATGTGATTAACACTCAATGAGTTCTGGGTTTGATCATGTTGCTTGTGAGAGAGGTTTTAGTCAACGGGTCTGCAACATTCAGATCCGTATGTACTTCGCAAATCTCTACGCTATATTTGGAGCCATTTCAAATAACTGTTCTACTTGGAGCTATTCTAAATTGTTGCTCCATTATACGTATCCGGTATCTCTACTCAGAGCTATCCGGATAGGTGTTAAGCTTGCATCGATGTAACTCTTTACGTCGAACTCTTTATCACCTCCATAACCGAGAAACATATCCTTATTCCTCTAAGGATAATTTTGACCGCTATCTGGTGATCTACTCCTAGATCACCTTTGTACCCTCTTGCCAGACATCAGGTGCGGTACTCAGCATGGCATACTGTATAGAGCCTATGACAAAAGCATAGGGGACGACCTTCGTCCTTCCTCTTTCTCCTGCCGTGGTCGAGCTTTAACTTCATAACTTCATACCTTACAACTCAGGCAAGAACTCCTTCTTTGACTGGTCCATCTTGAACACCTTCAAGATCATGTCAAGGTATGTGCTCATTTGAAAGTACCATTAAGCGTTTTGATCTATCCTTATAGATCTTGATGCTCAATGTTCAAGTAGCTTAATCCAGGTTTTCCATTGAAAAACACTTTTCAAATAACCCTATATGCTTTCCAGAAATTCTACATCATTTCTGATCAACAATATGTCAACAACATATACTCATCAGAAATTCTATAGTGCTCCCACTCACTTCTTTGGAAATACAAGTTTCTCATAAACTTTGTATAAACCCAAAAGCTTTGATCATTTCATCAAAGCGTACATTCCCACTCCGAGATGCTTACTCCAGTCCTTAGAAGGATTGCTGGAGCTTTGCATACTTGTTAGCATTTTTCAGGACTGACAAAACCTTCTGGTTGTATCACATACAACCTTTCCTCAAGAAAATCGTCAAGGAAACAATATTTTGACATCGTATCTGCAAGATTTCATAAACAATGCAGTAACTGCTAACATAATTCCAACAGACTCTTAGCATCGCTACGAGTGAGAAAGTCTCATCGTGGTCAACTCCTTGAACTTGTCGGAAAACATCTTAACAACAAGTCAAGATTTCTTAATGGTGATACTTACCACCATTGTCCGTCTTTCTTTTAAAATCCATATGTACCCAACAACCTTATGACCATCAAGCAGTTCTTCCAAAGTCTACACTTTGTTTTCATACATGGATCCTCTCTCGGATTTTATGGCCTCGAGCCAATTTTCGGAATTCAGGCCCACCATCGCTTCTCCATAGCTCGTAGGTTCATTGTTGTGTAGCAACATGACTTCCAAGACAGGATTACGTACCACTCTGAAGTAGTACGCATCCTTGTCGTCCTACGAGGTTTGGTAGTGACTTGATCCGAAGTTTCATGATCACTATCATAAGCTTCCACTTCAATTGGTGTAGGTGCCACAGGAACAACTCCCTGTGCCCTGCTATACACTGGTTGAAGTGACGGTTCAATAACCTCATCAATTCTCCACCATCCTCCCACTCAATTCTTTCGAGAGAAACTTTTCCTCGAGAAAGGACCCGATTCTAGAAACAATCCCTATTGCTTTCGGATCTGAGACAGGAGGTACACCCAACTGTTTTGGGTACTCTATGAAGATGCATTTATCTGCTTTGGGTTCGAGCTTATCAACCTGAAACTTTTTCACATAAGCGTTGCAGCCCCAAACTTTTAAGAAATGACAGCTAAGGTTTCTCTTAAACCATAGTTCATACGGTGCCATCTCATCGGAATTACGTGGTGCCCTATTTAAAGTGAATGTAGTTGTCTCTAATGCCTAACCCATAAACTATCGTGGTAATTCGATAAGAGACATCATGGTATGCATCATATCCAATAGGGTGCAGTTATGATGTTCGGACACACCATCACACTATGGTGTTCCAGGTTGTATTAGTTGTGAAACAATTTTCACAATGTCTTAATTCTGTGCCAAACTCGTAATTCAGATATTCATCTCTATGATCATATCATAGATATTTTATCCTCTTGTCACGACGATCTTCAACTTCACCCTGAAATTACTTGAACCTTTCAATAATTCAGACTCGTGATTCATCAAGTAAATATACTTAGCATCTACTCAAATCATCTGTGAAGTAAGAATATAACGATATCCACTACATGCCTCAGCACTCATTGGACCACACACATCAAGATGTATTACTTCCAACAAGTTGCTTTCTTGTTCCATCTTACTGAAAATGAGGCCTTTCAGTCATCTTGCTCATGTGGTATGAATTGCATGTCTCAAGTGATTCAAAATCAAGCGAGTCCAAAGATCCATCAACATGGAGCTTCTTCATGCATTTCATACCATTGTGACTAAAATTATAGTGCCACAAGTATGTGGTACTATCATTACTATCTTATATCTTTTGGCATGAACATGTGTATCACTACGATCGGGATTCGATAAACCATTCATTTTAGGTGCAAGACCATTGAAGGTATTATTCAAATAAACAGAGTAACCATTATTCTCCTTAAATGAATAACCGTATTGCGATAAACATAATCCAATCATGTCTATGCTCAATGCAAACACCAAATAACAATTATTTAGGTTTAACACCAATCCTGATGGTAAACGGAGCGTGCAATGCTTGATCACATCAACCTTGGAAACACTTCCAACACATATCATCGTCTCACCTTTGACTAGTCTCCGTTTATTCCGTAGCCTTTCATTTCGAGTTACCAACACTTAGCAACCGAACCGGTATCTAATACCCTGCTGCTACTAGGAGTACTAGTAAAGTACACATTTAATATAATGTATGTCCAATACATACTTCTTTCAACCTTGCCAGCCTTCTCATCTACCAAGTATCTAGGGTGGTTCTGCTTCAGTGACCGTTCCCCTTATTACAGAAGCACTTAGTCTCGGGCTTGGGTTCAACTTTGGGTTTCTTCACTAGAGCAGCAACTGATTTGTCGTTTCATGAAGTATCCCTTTCTTGCCCTTGCCCTTCTTGAAACTAGTGTTTTTACTAACCATCAACAATTGATGCTCCTATTTGATTTCTACTTTCGCGGTGTCGCGAATAGCTCAAGGATCATCATATCTATCCCTGATATGTTATAGTTCATCACGAAGCTCTAGTAGCTTGGTGGCAGTGACTTTGGAGAACCATCACTATCTCATCTGGAAGATCAACTCCCACTCGATTCAAGCGATTGTAGTACTCATACAATCTGAGTACATGCTCAACGATTGAGCTTTTCTCCTTAGTGTGCAGGCTTAAGAAACTTGTCAAAGATCTCATACCTCTTGACGTGGGCACTAGCCTGAAATCCCAATTTCAGTCCTTGGAACATCTCATATGTTCTGCGATGTTTCAAAAACGTCTTTGGTGCCTCAATTCTAAACCATTTAGCATTACGCACTGAACTATCATGTAGTCATCAAAACGTGTATGTCAGATGTTCGCAACATCCACAACCGACGTTCGAGGTTCAGCTCACTGAGCGGTGCATTAAGGACATAATCCTTTTGCGCAGCAATGAGGACAATCCTCTGTTTACGGACTGAGTCCGCATAATTGCTACTATCAACTTTCAACTAAATTTTCTCTAGGAACATATCTAAAACAGTAGAACTAAAGCATAAGCTACGACATAATTTGCAAAGTCATTTTGACTATGTTCATGATAATTAAGTTCATCTGATTATTTAGTGAACTCCCACTTAGATAGACATCCCTCTAGTCATCTAAGTGATACATGATCCGAGTCAACTAGGTCGTGTCCGATCATCACGTGAGACGGACTAGTCATCATCAGTGAACATCTTCATGTTGATCGTATCTTCTATACGACTCATGTTCGACCTTTCGGTCTTCCGCGTTCCGAGGCCATGTCTGTACATGCTAGGCTCGTCAAGTCAACCTAAGTGTATTGCGTGTGTAAATTTGGCTTACACCCGTTGTATTCGAACGTTAGAATCTATCACACCCGATCATCACGTGGTGCTTCGAAACAACAAACCTTCGCAACGGTGCACAGTTAGGGGGAACACTTTTCTTGAAATTATTGCGACGGATCATCTTATTTTAGCTACCGTCGTTCTAAGCAAATAAGATGTAAAACATGATAAACATCACATGCAATCAAATAGTGACATGAGATGGCCAATATCATTTTGCTCCTTTTGATCTCCATCTTCGGGGCGCCATGATCATCATCGTCACCGGCATGACACCATGATCTCCATCATCATGATCTCCATCATCGTGTCTTCATGAAGTTGTCTCGTCATCTATTACTTCTACTACTATGGCTAACGTTTTAGCAATAAAGTAAAGTAAATACATGACGTTTATGTTGACACACATGTCATAAATAAATTAAGACAACTCCTATGGCTCCTGCCGATTGTCATACTCATCGACATGCAAGTCGTGATTCCTATTACAACAACATGATCAATCTCATACATCACATATATCATTCATCACATCCTTTTGGCCATATCACATCACACGGCATATGCTGCAAAAACAAGTTAGACGTCCTCTAATTGTTGTTGCAAATTTTTACGTGGCTGCTATAGGTTTCTTAGCAAGAACGTTTCTTACCTACGCAAAAACCACAACGTGATATGCCAATTTCTATTTACCCTTCATAAGGACACTTTTCATCGAATCCGATCCGACTAAAGTGGGAGAGACAGACACCCGCTAGCCACCTTATGCAACTAGTGCATGTCAGTCAGTGGAACCTGTCTCACGTAAGTGTACATGTAAGGTCGGTCCGGACCGCTTCATCCACGATGCCTCTGAATCAAGATAAGACTAGTAACGGCAAGTAAATTGACAAAATCGACGCCCACAACTACTTTGTGTTTTACTCGTGCATAGAAACTACGCATAGACCTAGCTCATGATGCCACTGTTTGGGAACGTAGCAGAATTTTAAAATTTTCTACGCATCACCAAGATCAATCTATGGAGTCATCTAGCAACGAGAGTGAGGAGTGCATCTACATACCCTTGTAGATCGCGAGCGGAAGCATTCAAGAGAACGGGGTTGATGAAGTCGTACTCATCGTGATCCAAATCACCGATGACCGAGCGCCGAACGGACGACACCTCCGCGTTCAACACACGTACGGTTGGGGAAGACGTCTCCTCCTTCTTGATCCAGCAAGGGGGAAGGAGAGGTTGATGGAGATCCAGCAGCACAACGGCGTGGTGGTGGAAGCAACGGGGATCTCGGCAGGGCTTCGCCAAGCTCAGCGAGAGGGAGAGGTGTTACGAGGGGAGAGGGAGGCGCCATGGGCTAGGGTGCAGCTCCCATGCGCCTCCCCACTATATATAGGGATGGAGGGGGCTGGTTTCTTGCCCTCCAAGTCCATTGGGGCGTTGGCAAAGGTGGGGGAAAGAAATCCCATCATTTCCCTTCCCCACCGATTGTTATCCCCCTTTTTAGGGATCTTGATCTTATCCCTTCGGGATATGATCTTATTCCTTCTAAGGGGGGATCTTGGTGCGCCTTGACCAGGGGTGTGGGGCCTTGCCCCCACTACCCACGTTCATGTGGGTCCCCCATGCAGGTGGGCCCCACTCTGGAACCTTCTAGAACCTTCCCGGTACAATATCGAAAAATCCCGAACATTTTCCGGTGGCCAAAATAGGACTTCCCATATATAAATATTTACCTCTGGACCATTCCGGAACTCCTCGTGACGTCCGGGATCTCATCCGGGACTCCGAACAACTTTCGGGTTACCGCATAATAATATCTCTACAACCCTAGCGTCACCGAACCTTAAGTGTGTAGACCCTACGGGTTCGGGAGACATGCAGACATGACCGAGACGACTCTCCGGTCAATAACCAACAGCGGTATCTGGATACCCATGTTGGCTCCCACATGTTCCACGATGATCTCATCGGATGAACCATGATGTCGAGGATTCAATCAATCCCGTATTCAATTCCCTTTGTCCAGCGGTATTGTACTTGCCCGAGATTCGATCGTCGGTATCCGATACCTTGTTCAATCTCGTTACCGGCAAGTCTCTTTACTCGTTTCGTAACACATCATCCCGTGATCAACTCCTTGGTCACATTGTGCACATTATGATGATGTCCTACCGAGTGGGCCCAGAGATACCTCTCCGTCACACGGAGTGACAAATCCCAGTCTCGATTCGTGCCAACCCAACAGACACTTTCGGAGATACCCGTAGTGCACCTTTATAGCCACCCAGTTACGTTGTGATGTTTGGCACACCCAAAGCATTCCTATGGTATCCGGGAGTTGCACAATCTCATGGTCTAAGGAAATGATACTTGACATTTAGAAAAGCTTTAGCATACGAACTACACGATCTTTATGCTAGGCTTAGGATTGGGTCCTGTCCATCACATCATTCTCCTAATGATGTGATCCCGTTATCAACGACATCCAATGTCCATGGTCAGGAAACCGTAACCATCTATTGATCAACGAGCTAGTTAACTAGAGGCTTACTAGGGACATGGTGTTGTCTATGTATCCACACATGTATCTGAGTTTCCTATCAATACAATTCTAGCATGGATAAAAAACGATTATCATGAACAAGGAAATATAATAATAACCAATTTATTATTGCCTCTAGGGCATATTTCCAACAGTTTATATAGGCCTACCCCCAGGGGTACAATGGTAAACCGACTGGGCGCACGGCCCAACCGCCAGTCTCTTCTCCTGCCGGCCTCTATGCCGACTGCTGGGGCCCGCCGGCTGGTAGGCCCCGCCGACTGGTCTGGTAGAGCCGACAGGCCGTACCCGCCGCTTGCGGGTCTTGCCGGCTGCCGATTACTGTAGCCGTGCCTCTAATGACGTAGGCTTGGTCATGGGGTCGTGGCTACAGCCCTGCTACCTGGTAGGCGATTACTGTAGACACTCCTTGTCTCGTCTGGTTAATGGCGTGTGGGACCCGTGGGAGGGGCAGGCCGACTTCCGGGGGCCGGCTCCCTTCGGGTCCAACTGGTGGCGCTCTTGCCGTCTTCTGGACTCTCGCTGACCGGTAGGGCCCATCATCCATGGACCGTACCGATAGGCCATCGTGGGTGCAGGACTCTGCCCACTGTTGCTGATGTTAGGGATGGCAAGACAACAGTGCTTCGCCGGACGGAGATCTCCACTGGTACGGCGCACTGTGGCCTAGCCATCCCATGAAAAGGGGAGGGGGTGGGCTTTACTGTTGTCACTCCCGTCCCATCCCCCTTATGAGGGCATGGGCTTTGTTGGTGTCGTGGGCCGACTCCCTGTGGCCGGCTTCTCTGGGAGCCGCCAGGTGGGGGTCGGCCCGTCTTGACCTCGCCTCTAGGACTCGGCCGCATGCGGGCAGTCGGCTATTCCTTTAGCCGACCTCTGGAAGGCGGCTCTCCATCCTGGTGTCCTCAGGGGCACAGTCAGCCCCGATGTCTTGAAAGGTTCTGGGCCTCGGGTTAGCCTACCCGTGGCCCATTACTCCGACACTTACCCTATAACCCTTTCTTTTCTTAACTTATGGCACACTTTATTTCAACAAAAAAACTAGTTACATCCCCAAAAAGTTCTAGTTACGAGAAAAATTGGAACCCTCCAAAGAAATTACAGACTTTGAGTCGCACGAATTCCTAACTAAGCAATGTGCCAGTTTGTTCGCCTCTTTAGGGCAATGCATGAAAGTAAACGAGTGAATCTTGTGCGTAATTTGGAAACACCCGGCAAGGACTAAAGAAATAGTGTTATGGAAAAATCATATTGTCGTAGGCTTTCCGAATATCTACTTTGAGGTAGGTCTTGACAACACAACACCCGTGCTTGCTCTCAAACCAGCCAAGACAGCATCAAGTCCTTTATGAGTGAGTGATCGTTTAGGGGCCTTAGCTAGTGATCCGTGTTGTTTCTCTCTCGACGATGAAACCTATCCCCCAACATCTAGGGTTCCTCAAATAATATGACACCTCACACCGGATATTAACCTTTCCCCCTCTTACTAATACTACAGAATGGGCGGCTGGCCTTCATGGCGAGTCCTCCGCCGCCAACTCTTCGTCGTTCTAACTAAGGCTAACCAAAGATCCATTCTCACCGGTACTTTGAAGTCGCTATAGATAGATCTTTGTGGGTCTTGGGAAATACGACTTTGGTGAAGCCTACGACTCAATTAGTTTTCCAGTGATGGCAAGTTTAAGATTTTACTTTAAAACTCAAATTACATGAATTTATATGCAAGGATGGATGTCAAATAAATCTTCTTAATTTCTTAATTAAATTTCATTCAAATACAAATCCATAAGCATGCAAGTTCTCTTATCTTGAAAAGTCAGTTCAGAAGAACGGTTTCAAAAGAAACGGAAGGTGGAGCTTCATGATGGAATCGACCAGAGAGAAAGGACAAGGGCTGAACCCTTCCCCATAAGGCCCACCGTCGAGGCATAAGCTCCCTCTTGCTACCCATATGCAAGGCAATGTCTTAGGCTTGCCGTCCCATGATTGTTTCCACACTTGTCACGTTCGTGACCGGCCTCCGGCTGAGAGCAGTGCATTGATACCATTCGTATTGAAGAGCTTATATAAGTCCTAATCGAAGATAATCCTTTGATACCCGTATTTCCTTCTCGGTCCTCCTTAGAATATCTTCATTCTGGATGTTCTAATATCTTCTCGTGGTCTGGAAGAGTGCCTTTTGGAAATCCACTACTGAAGCCCAACAAGTAGTTAAAGCTGGAATTATGGGGGAAGTCCTACATTATGGCTTTAGTGCGTAGATTCTCAGGCATGCTCATCAATTATAGAGGAGGGACAGTTTATTATTATCGTAATAGAAAATACATGTATGCACAATCTTATATCCGTCCAAAACCACTAATAAAGTTGAAGGGAGTCAGTAATGATGAAGTTTTTGTAGTATGCATTTCATACATAGAAATAGATGAGGTAGTGGAGTTGGATAACCTCGTTGCTAGTTAACCCAATTCGGTGAACTTAGAGGAAAAAACTAGGCCCAAGGGAAAAAGAGAGATAGGTGGGCTTGGCTCAATTTGGTCCAGGTAGTTAGAGAAGAGAAAGAATAGGATGGGCCAAAAGTGGAGAGATGACCCAATTCAAATCTTGTGGTTTTCTGAAGATTTTTCTATTTAAATAACTATAGGAAAAGATTATAGCCTTTTCATAATTTTCAAACCTATTCCTAAAATCCAAGAAAATGCACATACACTCCATAAAACATATAGAGTCTAAGAAAGATATTTCCCTATCCATATAAATTTATAAATAGTTTTGAAATTTAACATAAATCATTTAAGGTAATTATAAATTCCCTAAATTTGGTTTCATGGTTTCATAAATACACAAAATGATTTTAGAACATCCAAATAGCACTATTAAATATTTTCCAACAATATTTATGGATAAGTGATATCATCGCGCTCTCATTTATTGTGTTGACCAAGACACAAGTCGACCCAGCTTGGCCAAGACAACCTTCTCATAACAGGTAAAACTTGGCAAAACAACTAAGGAAAAATTTAGGCCGCCCAGCGGCACAGATTAAATGTAGCGACCCGACCCGAATGGATCGGTGTCTCTTAGCTTAAGTGTAATCCCTAGATAGGTATGCTGACACACACAATACTCGAGGATTTATAACAGAGTTCAATCACATGTATAAAGTAAGTAAATACTATCAATCCATATGGCGGAGGTAACAACACATGTTGTGGAGTCCCAATAACACCAACGACAAAGTTGAGTGTAGACATCGTAACCCTAACGTATCACTTACTCGTCGTATAATTTCTGCAACATGAGATGTTGTAGCCATGTAGGTCAGTACATGGAATATGCTAGCAATTTCACACCATAGAATAATAAGGAAAATGTCTATCACTATATGCATATTTGGCTGGTGAAGGCTCTAAGTTTAATTTTTGCATAAAGCTAACCTTTTCCCTACAAGAAAGGAATTAATTTATTTACTACAAAATTTATGCCAATATTGAGATGGTTCCTCCAATTCAACCCAAAAATTCCCAAATTATCAATAACCCAATTCATTAATTAAATAAAGTGATGAGATCAACCAATAATTTACTTCTAGATACTCAAATTTGACCATAACCGAGGACACGACTAATCATGATTAGTTTATACACTCTGCAGAGGTTTGTGCACTTTTCCCTACAAGATCGACCACCTCCATGATCAGAAGATCGAGACATAATTTTTCTAAAGAGGCCCCCTTAACCCTGGGTAGTACCCATCCCAACTATAAACCCCTACTTTTTTAGTACCACCCGGTAAGGTTTCCTAATGTACTCCACTATGCGAGAGCCCATAATGGCTTATGGCTGCACACAAAAGTGTCTAGACATGAAGTATCGTATGATTCCTTTGAGCATGGGTGGCATTCCATAGGGTGATCTCACGGGTCCTCCGAGATCCCCTTGGGCAAGCACTGGTTTCTCCAGGTGCTCGAGCAAGCCACTGGTTTCTCCAGGGTGCCCCTACCATTCCACCCAGAGTTTCGTTAAGTTGTTGCCACCTTAGGGTTAACCCATAATTATTAATTCTCTCTCACAACTTGTCTGAATCACACATGCCACCCCGTCTACAAAAGCATGGCTAAGAAAAACCAACTTAACAAGAAACGATAATACCTGGGTTGTTGTTTCAAGGATCATTGGTTCCTACCTCAATGAACTACAGCCATAACCACAACCTCAAATCCTAGTCATGCAAATATTTGGGTGGAACTAATGCATAGTAAAACATAGGTAGTAAAAGTATGATCAAAGTGTGAACTTGCCTTCCTGACGATCATTACACTATAGGGATTGGTAATACTCAGGTTCACACTCTGGACAATCTAGCATAATCAAACAATAACATACATAAGCAAACAATCAAAGATCCAAAAAGAAAACAAAGAAAACACGTGTGAAAAACTCTGGAACAACCAAATAAAGCTTCTGAACAGTAGCATATTTTTAACAGTACCAAAATTGTGTGACTTTGGTTTCTTCAGAAAGTACATGTCACGAGCTTCGATTTGCAAAAAGACTCAATTAAATCGGAGTTATAAAACTCAAGTTATGGCCTAACGAAGTTCAAATTAAAATTTGATCGAATTCGAAATTTAAAACTTTAAAAAAAATTAGTTGGGTCCTCCGGATAGATGAGATTTTTATGAACTAGTAGGAAAAAGAATCACCTAATTTGGATAAACAAAACTAAAGATATGCTAAAAGAAAGGTTTGAAAGAAATTTGAAATTGAGAAGGTTAAAAGCCGGCTGTCCGTGGCAATAGTGCCACATGGCACTTCAGGATTGGCTGCGCGTGTTTGATGCGGGCGGGTGGCCGATGCTTAGAGATTTCACGCGGTGACGTGGTTTGCAGAAGATACATCGGCCGATTCAGTTCGAGCTAAACCGGACAACTAAACCAAACCGATAAAACCTAACCGATCTATTTGAGGCAGAGCAAAGCGGCGGATGGCTCGGGCATCGAGAGCGGGGCTCAGGCGTCGAGAGCGGGGCTGCTCCGGTGGTCGATGAAGACAAGCGATGACACGAGGATGCGCGACGCATCGAGGCAGAGCAGATGAAGGCGTCGACGGTGGGTGGCGGGGCCTAGGAGAGGCAGAGCAAAGCAGCGATGCTGAAGTGGTGCTCAGGTTGAGGAGAAAACAAGGCCGGGGCCTTCGATATTTATAGTGGGGAGGGGCCAGGGTGCTTCTTGTAGGAGGGGTAAGATTCAGGATAGAATCCCGAAGGATTTGAAGTGGCCCGCGACTGCGTGCGGGAGATGTACGTGTCACTACATTAAATAAGGGTTAATTAGATAAATGCCACTCCAATTCCAGCAATTCAGAAAAATGCATTTTTCGGAGTTTATAAATTGCAGTGGCATTTTGTTGAATCGTCAGAATTGGAGTGCCATTTATCTAATTAACCCATTAAATAAAGGTCGCTACAACCCTCTCGTTCAGTTTGGGGGATCATAGATTGACATGCAAGAACCGGGCTATCGGTAAATTATTGAGCATGATCAAAATTGAGCAATGGCGCAAAAGCATATAAGAGGGGCCGACTTAGGGCGATATAAATATATTCAACACATATATAATGTCTGATTGAAAATTACGCCTCAAATGTATCTATAATTTTTTTATTGTTTCATGTCTTGTTTTTATAATTTTGGCACAATTTTAGCACCAATTTATATTAATTTTCTAGACTAACCTATTAATTCAGGGTCACACACTTACCGAATAGTGGTTTGTTAGAGAACTAGTAGACATTGGCGAATGAGAGAATGAACACCGGAAGACTTCTGGATGGTTTTGGTTGGTCTTGGGCCCGTCCCCTTTATATAAGGTATTGAAAGCTTCTAGAAGGTTCCAAAAGTTTTCAGAACATTCCAATGGGTCCTAGAGGGATCCCACTTGGCTGGGCCAAGTGGGCATGTGAGACATGGGCCCCAATGGGACAAAAGAGGGCACGCCATGAGGTGCCTCTGGGGGAGTGTCATTGCCCTAGGGGAGTCCTAGGAGGATTCCTAGGGTTCAGCCAAACCAGGGAGAACCCCTCCCCAAGTCGGGTGCCCCTCCCCTTGGCCACCTATAAATAGAGGGGAGAGGTGCCCCCTAGAATAGACAAGACCCAATCAGCTGCACCCTTCCCCTGTGCCATGTCTCTCTCTCTTTCTCCATGGTCTAGATTAGTTCTGGACCGGTATGCCGGAAGGCTGCTTCTCCCTCTAGTTTTGCAGTACCTCTTTGTCCTGGCCGCCAATGTGTTGTTGAACTACTACTTCGGTGCGCATGGATATCGCAGAGGGGTCGTCTACTTGACTCTCGATCGTTCGAGAAATTCCCACGACTAGGTGGCATAACCTAGTTGCGGGAATCGATGAATCTTCACCAACATATTCTTCCTCTCCACCGCATTCTTGTTGGTGAGATTGATCTGTCCATACATCTTCATAGTGTTCCTGGGTCTGATCATATGGTAAAAAAAATTATTGCGCAACATGTTCCCCTATAGTTGCATGTCTAGTGGTGGACATGAAAGTGGGCAACAACTCCACCTCCCATCCCCAGTCTTGTCCAGGGTCATCCAGTTATAGTCGGTTTACAACGCTTGCATTTGTAAGTCTAGTGGTAGAAATGCAACTGACTGACAATCCCCCTACTAGTCTAGTTGCAGTCGCGTTAGAGGCCATGCAACTGCATGTCTAGTGGGTGGAAACACAACTAGCCGTCAACCACCATACCGACCCAGTTGCAGTTGTGTTGAGGGAGGTATAGTTTCGGTCGAGTTATAAGACTTGTACTTGCAAGTCTAGTAATGGGCGTGCAACTGACCGCAACCCCCTCATGCCCTAGTTGCACGCGCATTGAGCAGCCATGCAGTTGCAGTAGTGTTGCAACTCTTGCAGTTTCACAATTTCAATGTTTTTCACGTTTTGTTTGTTCAAAGGGAAAACTTTGTTTTTGCCACTCTAGTTTTTGCCAACTTTGCTTATGCCACTCTAGAATTTGACATCTCACTTTTGCCACTCTTAGCTTTTGACAATGCATCACAAATGCCATTCCGTGGCAAAAACGATAATTTTAGAGTGGCAATTGTGATACATGTAAAAAGCTAAGAGTGGCAAAAGTGAAATGAAAAATTATCGTTTTTGCCACGGAATGGCATTTGTGATGTATTGTCAAAAGCTAAGAGTGGCAAAAGTGAGATGTCAAATTCTAAAGTGGCATAAGCAAAGTTGGCAAAAACTATAGTGGCAAAAACAAAGTTTTCCCTTGTTCAAATGCATTTCGCTTGGTTCATTTTTGTTTTATAGAAGAAGGAAAAATAGAAAAAAGAAATTGGTTGACTGACAATGCACACATCTTATGCGTTTCTTCATCATGCATTGACTTGAAAAAAAGAAATCGAACCAAAAGACAAAGACAAACCACAACGCGTCGCGTACATAAAGTGCTCACTGGTGCCACTATGTCTCGCTTATGATATAGTTGCAGTCGAGTTACAGGACTTGTACTTGTAAGTCTTGTGATGGGTGCAATTAATCGGCAACCCCCTCATGCCCTAGTTGCAGGCCCATTGAGCGGCCATGCAGTTGCAATAGTGTTGCAACTCTTCCAGTTTCATAATTTTAATGTTTTTCACGTTCTATTTGTTCAAATGCATTTCGCTTGGCTCATTTTTGTTTTATAGAAGAAGGGAAAATAGAAAAAAGAAATTGGTTGCTAACAATGCACACATCTTATGCGTTTCTTCATCATGCATTGACTTGGAAAAAAGAAATTGAATCAAAAGACAAAGACAAACCACAACACGACACGTACATAAAGTGCTCACTGGCGCCACTATGTCTCGCTTATAGCGAGACGTAGGGAAGTCCCGCGTCAAGGGGAGCGTCAGATGGGCTGGCCCAGACGCGCGGAGGCCACGATATCATTTTCTTTTCACGTTTTTTGCTTTTGTTTTTGCTTTCTTTTTTACTTTCGTTTATATTTTAAAGTATTCTAAATATATATTACAAAAAAATTAAATAAAGTATTTGAAAAAAATGTTAACCAAGCATTTAAAATAATTTAAATATGTATAGAGAAAATGTTTCTCATGTACACAAAAAATGTATAGAAAAAGGGTCGTTTACATCTGTGTCCCTAACTAGAACCCACTACTCATATTTGCACCTAATTTCAAAGTCTACTCAAATTTTCCCCTGTGCCGTCATGTGCACTTATAAAAATTCCCTTATGTGTCGTTCCCGTCCGGTCAAACACGGTCAATGGGCTTGGACCATCCTGAAAAAGATAGCAAATACATCTAAAAAATCTGAAATTTGGTGGGATCAAAGATACTCAGGTTTGCAAGATGCGTGCAAATTTTCATGTTATTTGGACATTCCAGGAGCTCGTGGCAAAGAAAAAAATAGTAAATATGTACGCCTATGAGTAGTAAATTAAAAAAATACTAAGAAAATTCAAAAAATATGAAAAATTTAGGCATCAAAGAGGCTCGGATCCGCTAGGTGTGTGCAAATTTTGTTGTATTTGGACATTGTAGGAGCTCGTGAAAAAAATTGGCCCGGGAAAAAACTTTGGAAAAAATGACTATTTTGTTTTTTTTGCTAGAGGTCATCGCATGTCATTTGATCACAAAACTTACAAGCACCTTGTGCATCCAAGCCTCTTTGATGCCAAAAAAATCAATTTTTTTTCAATTTTCTTGCTATTTTATTTCAAATTTACTGTTCACAAGCGTATAGATTAACTAATTTCCTCACCACGAGCTTCAGGAATGTTCAAATAGCACAAAAATTTTCACGCACCATGTGCACATGAGTATCTTCGATCCCACAAAAATTTAGAATTTTTTTTGCTATTTTTTTCTGGATGGTCAAAGCCCGTTGACCGGACGGTAACGACATAGAAGGACATTTCTATAAGTGCACATAACAACAGAGTGGCAAATTTGAGCATGCTTTGAAATTAGGGGCAAATATGAGTAGGTGGTTCGAGTTAGGGACAGAAATGCAAATGGCCCCTAGAAAAAATATACAACGTGTGTGAAAAGGTTGATCGTATTTAAACAAATGTTAATAAAGCACTTGAAAAATGTTAAACAAATATTTGGAATTTTTTAATCAAGTATTTGCCAAATGTTAAATATGTATAGAAAAATGTTGACCATGTATTCAACAAATGTTAAACTTGTATTTAAAATATGTTAATCAAGCATTTGAAAAATGTTAAAGGTGTATGTAAAAAATGTTGACCATGTATTGAAAAATTATTAAACTTGTATTTAAAAAATATCAATCAAGCATTTGGAAAAATATTAAATGTGTATAGAAAAACTATGAATTCAAAAAAAATTTAATCTTATATTTGGAAAATGTTGATCAAGCATTTGAAAAAAAATGTTAATTGCATATAGAAAAAAATGTTGAACATGTATTGAAAAACAGTTGATCTTGTATTTGAAAAATGTTAAACATGTATAAGAAAAATGTTTTTACATACATACCAAAATGTTTATAGAAAAATAGAGAAAGCTGAGAGAAAACAGAAAAACCGATGAAAAACGTGAAAGAAAAAAGCAAAAACAAAGAAAAAAGGAAACACAAAGAAACCTGGCAAACAAAACAAAGAAAACACAAAACACCAAAGAAAAACTATGAAGAAACAAAGACCACATGTAAGAACCATGAAAAAAATGAAGAAAAGCGATGAAAAACAAAGAAAAAATAGAAACCAAGACGAACCATAGAAAACAAAAGGATAGGGGAAAAGGAAAACACTCAGGGGAAACAAACCCAACGAATGGACAAACACAACGAACGTAATTGAAATACAACAAAAAAGAACGTAATTGAAATACAACAAACAGAAAAGTAGCGAATATAGGCTGGACCAATGGCCACATGTGGGAAGGAATCCTTTAGCAAGATGGAACGAACACTCGCGTGAAGCGAGATATAGTCACCGCCAACTCCTATTCGGCATCTTCTACGCCTATTGATGTGTAATACACAATCCGGCGCAAACACCCCCAGCGTGCTGGGCTGGCCCATTACCTTTTTCCTTTTTTTTGTTACCCTGCCAAAAAAGGTGTGCACGAGGTGATTCAAACTCGCGACCTCTTGTTTTAGTATACACTTGTTTTTTCCTTTTCTACTTACTTCTATTCACAGAATCTCCGTCACCGCTCATTTTTTCTGGATGGTTCTTACATGCTTTTTTATTTTCTTTTTCTTTTTTCCTAATGCGTGAAACCTTTTTCAATTTTTTTTTCCAAAATTTGTGAACTTTTTTAGATAACTCGTAGACTTTATTCAAATACATGAACTTTTCTTCAAATCCATAAAATCTTCTTTGATATGTTTTTTTAAAATCCATGATCTTTTTTCTAGATCAGAGAATTTAAAAAACATGAGTTTTTTCTTATCAAAATTGATGAACACTTTTCAAATCCATGTATTTTTTTAAAAAACATCTATGAAGATTTTCATAATAGATGAAATTCCCAAATCTGTGATTTTAGAAAAATGTGAACTTTTTTCCAAATTGATGAACTTTTTCGAAATACTTGAGCATTTTTTCCAAAACTGAATTTATGTTCTTTCAAAAAAAATCATTTTTTCAAATTCATGATTTTTTGAAAAATCAATGGATTTTTTTAAAATTCATGAAATTTCTTTTCAAGATGAATGATCTTTGTTTTAAATCAATGATTTTTAAATCCATTAACATTTGAAAAAAATATGATTTTTATAAAAGAAACTAACTTCTTTCAGAATTGAGCTTCCTTTTTAGATGTAGGGATTTTTTTCAACTTCATGAACTTTTTTGAAAATGAATGATTTCTTTTCAAAATCGATGAACCTTTTTAAGAAAATTGATGATTTTTTCTTTTCTTCAAATTCATGATGTTTTTTCAATTTCATGAACTTAAAAATAGGCTGTTTTTCTTAAGAACGGCAATAGCAATGGTGTAAACACACACAAATAATATTTTAAGGTATAAAAAAGTACAAATTAACAAAAAACGAGAACAGAAAACAGAAAAAGGGAAAACAAATATGATGTGGCTCTCTCACAGCTGGGCCGGCCTGTCTGGGGCTCGCACCGACACAAGCGCATTTCCGTGTCTCCGTTAAAGCGAGACATAGGGCCGCCTGACTTTGGTGGGTGAATAGAGTGAAAAAGACTAAAGGCCATGATATGATGAGCACTTCTAAAAGACTGAGCCAACATATGATACGTCCATTTTGTATCATGTTTTTATGTTGATATTTATTGCATTATGGACTGTTATTTGACATTATGGTACAATACTTATGCCTTTTCTATTTTGTTTTACAAGATTTGCATGAAGAGGGAGAATGCCGGTAGCTGGAATTCTGGACCGAAAAGGAGAAAAATCTAAGATACCTATTCTGCACAACTCCAAATGTCCTGAAATTTTACGGAGAATTGTTTTGAAATATATAAAAATATTGGGCAAAGAAACAATAGAAGAGGACCCACCAGATGGCCACAAGCTTGGGGGCGCACCCTACCCCACAAGGCGTGCCTCCCGAGCTTGCGGCCCCCCTGGACAGCCCCCGGTGTCCATCTTCCGCTACATGAATGGTTTTGACCTAGAAAAAAAATCATAAGGAAGCTTTCGGGACAAAGCGCTGCCATCTCGAGGCGAAACCTGGGCAGAAGCAATCTAGGGCTCCGGCGGAGCTATTCTGCTGAGGAAACTTCCCTCCGGGAGGGGGAAATCAAAGCCATCATGGTCACCAATGATCCTCTCATCGAGGGAGGGTCAATCTTCATCAACATCTTCACCAGCACGATCTCCTCTCAAACCCTAGTTCATCTCTTGTATTCAATCTTTGTCCCAAAACTTCAGATTGGTACCGTGGGTTGTTAGTAGGGTTGATTACTCCTTGTAGTTGATGCTAATTGGTTTATTTGGTGGAAGATCATATGTTCAGATCCTTAATGATTTTTATTACCCCTCTGATCTTGAACATGAACATGCTTTGTGAGTAGTTACGTTTGTTCTGGAGGACATGGGAGAAGTCTTCTTATAAGTAATCATAAGGAAGCTTTCGGGACAAAGCGCCACCATCTCGAGGCGGAACCTGGGCAGAAGCAATCTAGGGCTCCGGCGGAGCTATTCTGTAGGGGAAACTTCCCTCCGGGAGGGGGAAATCGAAGCCATCATGGTCACCAACGATCCTCTCATCGAGGGAGGGTCAATCTTCATCAACATCTTCACCAACACGATCTCCTCTCAAACCCTAGTTCATCTCTTGTATTCAATCTTTGTCCCAAAGCCTCAGATTGGTACATGTGGGTTGCTAGTAGGGTTGATTACTCCTTGTAGTTGATGCTAGTTGGTTTATTTGGTGGAAGATCATATGTTCAGATCCTTAATGATATTTATTACCCCTCTGATCTTAAACATGAACATGCTTTGTGAGTATTTACATTTGTTCCTGGGGACATGGGAGAAGTCTTCTTATAAGTAATCATGTGAATTTGGTATTCGTTCGATATTTTGATGAGATGTATGTTGTCTTTCCTCTAGTGGTGTTATGTGAACGTCGACTACATGACACTTCACCATGACTTGGAGGTAGGGGAAGGCATTAAGAAGTAATAAGTAGATGATGGGTATATAGAGTGACAGAAGCTTAAGCCCTAATTTTTGCGTTGCTTCGTAAGGGGCTGATTTAGATCCACGTGTTTCATGCTATGGTTAGATTTATTTCAATTCTTCTTTCGTAGTTGCAGATGCTTGCGAGAGGGGTTAATCATAAGTGGTAGGCTTGTCCAAGTAAGGACAACACCCAAGCACCGGTCCACCCACATATCAAATTATCAAAGTAACGAACGTGAATCATATAAGCATGATAAAAACTAACTTGACAATAATTCCCATGTGTCCTCGGGAGCGCTTTTGTTAGGGCATATTTGTCCCTAAGTGGTTTTGGTGATTGATGACAACATGTTTGTAGACTAATTGTGTGCATTGAGCTTTTCAGACTATTAAGCATATGGCACAAGAAGATTCCTGCCCCTCAGAGTTTCAAGAGAAGACGATTTTCTTTCCCGTGTTTCTTTTCTGGTGGACTTGAGTCATAGGGAAAACTATACTATCAAGAGGGGGTCCGCATCGTAAATGTTTGGGTGGAATCAACACGTACACTCTTCTTGCACCCATCGTTTCCTTGGAGCCGTCCCCCGTTTGCATTGGAGTAGGGGAGAAGTGCCACAAGCGGTAGTATCGCTGGCTATAGCGGTAGTACCGCCTATAGGCGGTAGTAGTGCTGTAACCACCGTTCGCACTACCACTCATGGATGGGACCTCGATTTTTCGTGTCGGGTTCTACGGTGGTGCCTCCGGGTTACTACCGTGCTATCCGCTTGTCCTCAGAAAATGGGCGGTTGTAGCAACGGTAGTTGAGGCAGTAGTACTGCTCCTACTACCGCGACTACCACCGCCATTCCTCTGTTTTCTCCCCTATTCTTCTTTCTCATGTGTATCCTGTAAGGAGCGGCAGTACCGCTCGTAGGAGCGGTAGTACCGCTCGTAGAATGGTAGCACCACTCCTCGAGTGGTAGTACCGCTCGTCTGCGGGCTGTGAGATGCATAACGGTTGGATTTGTCCCCCCCACTATAAAAGGGGATCTTCTTCCCCAAGAAGTTTCATCTCTTCCTACCGTAACTCCATTGTTGCTCCAAAGCTCATTTTTCGCCCGATCTCTCTCCCTAGCCAATCAAACTTGTTGATTTTCTAGGGATTGGTTGAGAAGGCCCAGATCTACACTTCCACTAAGAGGAATTTGATTCCCCCCACTAATCCCTTGTGGATCTTGTTACTCTTGGGTGTATGAGCACCCTAGACGGTTGAGGTCACCTTGGAGCCACATTCCATTGTGGTGAAGCTCCGTGGTGTTGTTGGGAGCCTTCAATCAAGTTGTGGAGATTGCCCCAACCTTGTCTGTAAAGGTTCGGTCGCCGCCTTCAAGGGCACCACTAGTGGAATCATGACATCTCGCATTGTGTGAGGGCGTGAGGAGCATTGTGCCTCCACACCTCTCCAACGGAGATGTACTTCCCCTCAAAGGGAAGGAACTTCGGTAACACATCCTCGTCTCCACCGGCTCCCCTTGTGGTTATCTCTTACCTTTACTTTGTGCATGCTATCGTTGTGTTGTATCCTTTGCTTGCTATTCTAGTTTTCATTGCTAGCATCATATAGGTTGCTCACTAAGTTGCACATCTAGACAAACTATTTGTTGCTAACCCTAATTTGTTAAGAAAAGGTAAAACTTGGCAGTTGCCTATTCACCCCCTCTAGTCAACCATATCGATCCCTTCAATTGGCATCAGAGCCTCATCTCTCTATTAAGGGTTTCATCACCCGAAGAGTATGGTTTACACCAGGGAGGAAGTGCCTGAGGCCGTGGAGTTGACTTCGATCACACGAGACGACTTAAATGAAGCTATGGCTTCATGATACGTCTCCATCGTATCTACTTTTCCAAACTCTGTTGCCCTTGTTTTGGACTCTAATTTACATGATTTGAATAGAACTAACCCGGACTGACGCTGTTTTCAGCAGAATTGCTTTGGTGTTATTTTTGTGCAGAAATACAAGTTCTCGGAATGACCTGAAAATTTATGGAGAATATTTTTGGAATTAATAAAAAATACTAGCGAAAGAATCAACTAGAGGAGACCCACTAGCTGTCCACAAGGGTGGGGGCACCCCCCTAGGGCGCACCCACTGCCTTGTGGGTCCCCTGGACCTCCACCGACCTCAACTCCAACTCTATATATTCACGTTCGGGGAGAAAAAATTTAGAGAGAAGGAGTCATCGCGTTTTACAATACAGAGCCGCCGTCACCCCCTGTTCTTCATCGAGAGGGCATATCTGGAGTCCGTTTGGGGCTCCGGAGAGGGGAAATCATCGCCATCATCATCACCAACCTTCCTCCATCACTAATTTCATGATGCTCACCGTCGTGCGTGAGTAATTCCATCATATGCTTGCTGGACGGTGATGGTTTGGATGAGATTTATCATGTAATCGAGTTAGTTTTGTTAGGGTTTATCTATACGGGAACTGCCTATTATGTTTTCATGAATATATTTGTGTTCTTGTTCCGATCTTGCAAGTTGTAGACACCTATTACGAGTTATGATCCACATACCCCAAGGTGATAATAATTGGGATTCTTTCTGGTGATTACCGTAGTTTGAGGAGTTCATGTATTCACTAAGTGCTAATGCTTTGGTCCGGTTCTCTATTAAAAGGAGGCCTTAATATCCCTTAGTTTCCATTAGGACCCCACTGCCACGGGAGGATAGGACAAAATATGACATGCAAGTTCTTTTTCATAAGCACGTATGACTATATACGGAATACATGCCTACATTATATTGATGAATTGGAGCTAGTTCTGTGTCACCCTAGGTTATAACTATTGCATGATGAATGCCATCCGACATAATTATCCGTCATTGATTCATTGCCTACAAGTTCATTTCATATT
Source organism: Triticum urartu (assembly GCF_003073215.2). Lineage (NCBI taxonomy): Eukaryota > Viridiplantae > Streptophyta > Magnoliopsida > Poales > Poaceae > Triticum > Triticum urartu. The sequence goes on along the minus strand of NC_053026.1, from coordinate 391,447,743 downwards.
GATCTTTGCTAAGTTACTTTTTCATTGCCATTGTTACAATTGCTACAAAACTGCTACTGTTACTTTTGTCACTGTTACCGTTACTTCCATACTACTTTGCTACTAAATACTTTGTTGTAGATATTAAGTCTTTCAGGTGTAGTTGAATTGGCAACTCAGCTGCTAATACTTGAGAATATTCTTTGGCTCCCCTTGTGTCAAATCAATAAATTTGGGTTGAATACTCTACCCTCGAAAATTCTTGCGATCCCCTATACTTGTGGGTTATTAAGACTGTTTTATGGCGCCATTGCCGGGGAGCATAGCTGTATTCTCTGAGTCACTTGGGATTTATATCTGTTGATCACTATGAGGAATTTGAAAGAAAACAAAACCAAGATCTATCCCTCCACTACGAGGGGAGGTAAGGAACTGCCATCTAGCTCTGCACTTGATTCACCTTCTGTTGTAAGTAAACTTACGACACCTACACCTGCTATTGATTCTGATATGTCGCAAGTAATTGATGATGCCATGTCTGCTATGCATGATGCTTATGATGATACTACTGCTTTGCCTGATAATACCGTGCCATTAGGTGAATTTCTTGATGAACAACTTGCTAGGGTTAGAGAGAATGAAATTATAGAAACTGATGATACTATTGAAACTGAAGATTATGATTCTCCCCCTAGATATGAATTGCCTAAGGTACCAGAGGGTTATACTATGGATGAAGAAACTGCTAGAGACTTTTTTGCTTGCAATGATAGAGATGATCTTAATAAACTGTTAGCTAAGCTGAAAGAAAAATCTCTGAATGCTAGAATGCAATATGATCCTAAGTTTGCTACTTCACCTATCTTTGTTACTGATAGAGATTATGAATTCTCTGTCGATCCTGAGTTAGCTACTTTGGTTGAATCTGATCCTTTCCATGGTTATGAATCTGAAACTGTTGTGGCACATCTTACTAAATTGAATAATATAGTCACCCTATTTGCTCATGAGGAAAAAAAATCACTATTACTATATTCTTAAGTTGTTTCCTTTCTCATTAAAGGGTGATGCTAAGACATGGTTTAATTCTCTTGCTACTGGTTGTGTGCGTAGTCCCCAGGATATGATATATTAATTCTCTGAAAAATATTTTCCTGCTCATAAGAAACAAGCTGCTTTATAGGAAATATTTAACTTTGTGCAAATTGAAGAGGAGAGTCTCCCACAAGCTTGGGGGAGGCTTCTCCGATTACTTAATGCTTTGCCAGATCATCCTCTCAAGAAAAATGAAATACTTGATATCTTTTATAATGGACTAACCGATGCTTCTAGGGACCACCTAGATAGTTTTGCTGGTTGTGTTATCAGGGAACGAACTGTCGAGCAAGCTGAAAAACTATTGAATAATATATTGAGCAATGATAATGATTGGACACTTCCTGAACCAACTCCTAATCCAACTCCAAAGAAAAGAGGTATTCTATTTCTCAGTCCTGAAGATATGCAAAAGGCAAGCAAATCTATGAAAGAAAAAGGTATTAAAGCTGAAGATGTTAAGAATTTACCGCCTATTCAAGAGATACATGGTCTTAATATTCCGACACAGGTAGTAGAGGTAAATTCTCTCTATAGAGTTGATGAAGGTGATTGTAACGCCGTCGATGCGGCTATATCTCCCACGTGTCGAAGCACGACTTAGAGGCATAACCGCATTGAAAGCAATGTCACAAGTGAGGTAATCTTCACACAACCCATGTAATACATAAGGGAAAAGATACATAGTTGGCTTACAATCGCCACTTCACACAATACATGAATAAAGCATTACATCATCCAGATACACACAAGGTCCGACTACGGAACCCAAAATAAAAGAAGACTACCCCAAAAGCTACACATATCCCTGATCGTCCCAACTGGGCTCCACTACTGATCAACTGGAACGGAACAACATAATGAACGAGATCTTCATCGAGCTCCTCCTTGAGCTCGGTTGCGTCACCTGCACGATATCATCGGCACTTGCAAACTGGTTTTGGAAGTATCTGTGAGTCATGGGGACTCAGCAATCTCACACCCTCGCAATCAAGACTATTTAAGCTTATAGGAAGGGTAAAAGGTATGAGGTGGAGCTGCAGCAAGCGACTAGCATATATGGTGGCTAACATACGCAAATGAGAGCGAGAAGAGAAGGCAAAAGCACGGTCGAACAACTATGATCAAGAAGTGATCCTAGAACAACCTACGTCAAGCATAACTCCAACACCGTGTTCACTTCCCGGACTCCGCCGAGAAGAGACCATCACGGTTACACACGCGGTTGGTGCATTTTAATCAAGATCAACTTCAGGTTTTCTACAACCAGACATTAACAAATTCCCATCTGCCCATAACCGCGGGCACGGCTTTCGAAAGTTCAAATCCCTGCAGGGGTGTCCCAACTTAGCCCATCACAAGCTCTCACGGTCAACGAAGGATATTCCTTCTCCCAAGACAATCCGATCAGACTCGGCATCCCGGTTACAAGACATCCTCGACAATGGTAAAACAAGTCCAGCAAGACCGCCCGATGCGCCGACATCCTGATAGGAGCTGCACATATCTCGTTCTCAGGGCAACACCGGATGAACACTACGTACAGCTAAAACCAGCCCTCAAGTTTCCCCGAGGTGGCGCCACAAGTGGCTCTATTTCGGACCAACACTTAGACAAGCACTGGCCCGGGGGGGGGGTTAAAATAAAGATGACCCTTGGGCTGGCCTAACCCAAGGAAAAAAGGCTAGGTGGCAAATGGTAAAACCAATGTTGGGCCTTGCTGGAGGAGTTTTATTTAAGGCGAACTGTCAAGGGGTTCCCATTATAACCCAACCGTGTAAGGAGCAAAAAATCCAGGAACATAACACTGATATGACGGAAACTAGGGCGGCAAGAGTGGAACAAAACACCAGGCATAAGGCCGAGCCTACCACCCTTTACCAAGTATATAGATGCATTAATTAAATAAGAGATATTGTGATATCCCAACAAAATATCCATGTTCCAAACATGGAACAAGCTTCAATCTTCACCTGCAATTAACAACGCTATAAGAGGGGTTAAGCAAAGCGGTAACATAGCCAAACAACGGTTTGCTAGGACAAGGTGGTTAGAGGCTTGGCTTAACAATATGGGAGGCATGATAAGCAAGTGGTAGGTATCGCAACATAGGCATAGAAAAAGAGCGAGCAACTAGCAAGCAAAAATAGAAGTGATTTCGAGGGTATGGTCATCTTGCCTGAAATCCCGCAAGGAAGAAGAACGAGTCCATGAAGAAGACAAACAGACATAGTCGAACGGTTCCTCACAAACGCGACATAAACGGAACCAACCCGAAGAAGCAACACCGGGAAGAAGCACACAACATAGTAAACAACCAACACATGAACATGACATGATATGCGGGATGCGGTATGCGGTATGCGGTGCATATGCATGATTTGGAAAGGAATGATTGAACCTGGCCTCAACTTGGAAATCCAAGAGTGCCACTGGAAAGGTGAGGTGATTTCGGTCGAAATCGATATAAGGATCACCGGAATCGGATGCACGGTTTGGAAATGGCAAGCAAAACAAATATGGCACTGGTCTGCGATAATCAGCAAGTGACCATCTAAATGCATCAAGATAAATAAGCTACTGCACTCAAGAATGGAAACAAAATACATGGTAGGGATCCACTCATGATGCTTGACAAAAGATGAACACTGAGCTACGACTAAATCACTCATTAACAGGTTCAAACAAGCATGGCAAAAGTGCAAAAGATATCAGGTTTCAGACTTAGTGAAATTAACAGCACGTCAGGAATTTATCATCAGGAAGCAATGTTTACAGCACGATAACTACATGCTACAGGAACATATCATGGCAAAGCAAGGCATGGCATGAAGCTACTCTAAGCATATAACAAAAATCCCTTAGTGACCATGAGACAAAAGGGATCAGAGAATACAATTGCAAGCATGTGAACATAGCAAAAACATAAACAGATTCAGACTTTGTGAAAAACTGGAGCCTGGCAAAACAGTTAACAAGTACGCACGTTCACGAGCTCGATGCACTCACTACGAGGCATTGCATGAAAAACTAAGCATACACCCAGCAAATAGACATGGCATAGAAGCTAGACATGGCAAGAACAACAACATAGCATGCATGGATCAACAACAATAAGCTCGGCAAAATTGCTAAACATGTTAACAATCTACGAGGAACATTTTATAGCAAAAGTAGAGCTCGATTGACTCAAGCTAGGGTGCTCCATAAATGCAAACAAAGCCATGGATGGATAAAGCACAACATTATTACAAAACATCCTTACTGATCATCCTCAAAAGAGGCACGGATCACTAGGAAACAACATGAACATATGGCATAAAAACAATAACAGGACAAGGACTTGGTGAAATTCTAAGTCCCCGAAATCAGCATCATTGAGTAAGCTACTTTGCATGCTTGTGCTAGTCGCCACAAGGATCACAAAAATACATGGCATACACCCCTGTAAAGATGGCATGGCATATTACAAAACACATGTAGAGCTCAGGATCATAGCATGCACACATTAATCATGGCAAAAATGACAAAAGTGCATTTGCTGAAACAGATCTGAAATAATCATCACATAGCCCTCTTCCAACGACATTTAGGGCATCAAGATGAGCTCAAATTAAAATGATGCAATGATATGAAATGATGTACTCATCGAGGTGAACATTTTGATATGCTACACACACGAATCGGAGCAACGGATGCAGTGTTATGGCATGATGAAGATGGCATAAAAAATAGGGTTACAAGGAGAAAAAGTCAACCGAGGTGGATCTGGATCCAGATCGGGCACGAAAACCGAGGTGGCCAGGATCTCGCCGGAGCTACAGCTTGGGGCGCCGGAGTTGACATCGGCGTGGAGGAGAGGGCCGACCGGAGCTGGGGAAGGGGACCGGCGACGGAGGGCGGCGAGGAGCGGCGCTCGCCGGCGTCGGGGATGCGGCAGCGAGGCGCGGCGCGCGCCGGCATGGTGGAGGCGGTGGAGCGCCAGCGATGGACGAGGCAACGGGGGCGGCGCCAGCGTGTCCGATGCGGCGAAAGGCGGTGGCGCACGCGGGATCCAGCAGGCGCGGGCGACGTGGGCCGCGGGGAGGGCCGGCCACGGGCCCCGGCGGGCCGGGCGCGGTGCGGGAGGAGAGAGAGGGCGGCGGGATGACGTGGCGCAGCCAAATTCGTCGTCGGCTGGACATGTTCGAGCGCGGTGGAGAATTTGTCCGGGCGCGAGGTAGAGGAAGGCTAGGGTTTGTACCACGAATTTTTCGGGGGAGGCCACATATATATAGGTAGAGGGAGCTAGGGGAGTCCAAAAGAGGTGCGGTTTTCGGCCACGCGATCGTGATCGAATGCTCTACATGATGGAGGAGGTTTTAGGTGGGTTTTGGGCCACTTTGAAGGGGTGTTGGGCTGCAACACACACGAGGCCTTTTCGGTCCCTCGGTTAACCGTTGGAGTATCAAACGAAGTCCAAATGGCACGAAACTTGGTAGGCGGTCTACCGGTAGTAAACCAAGGCCACATGGCAAGTCTCGGTCCAATCCGAAAATGTTTAACACCTGCACATGAAAAGAGGTAGAAAGGGACACCGGGTGACATAGGAGCGCCGGATTGCAAAACGGACAACGAGGAAAAATGCTCGGATGCATGAGACGAACATGTATGCAAATTAAATGCACATGATGACATGATATGAGATGCAAGACACGCAAGCAAGGACAAGGCAACAACAGCGAATAACCGGAGGACACCTGGCACATCGGTCTCGGGGCGCTACAGTGATATTCCTTATAATATAAGTCTGTTAGTCAATGCTTGGATGATTTTGATAAATTTATTGTTAAACAAGAAAACTTCGATGCTTCTGTTAGTAGACAATTGAAACTTAATGCTTATATGCTTGAACACTTGGGTGATTACATGTGTAGAACTATTAATGATCTTAAGATTATTAGTAAACATGCTTCTATGGTAAAAACTTAAGTAGAACAAGTACTTAAAGCACAAGATGATTTGCCCAATGAGATGAATAGTATGAACAATGATCATGCTGTTAGAGTTATGACTAGAGGCGGTAAGATGACCCAGGAACCTTTGTATCCTGAAGGCCATCCAAAGATAATTGAGCAAGATTCTCAGAGAATTAATGCTGATGCACCTAGTCCTCCTGGTAATAAAAAGAAGAGGAAAACTGATAGGACTTTGCATGCTTCTAGTGAACCTGTTATAGACACACCCGAGGATCCCAATGATATTTCTATTTCTGATGCCAAAACACAATCTGGTGATGAACATGAACCTAGTGATAATGTTAATGATGATGTTCATGTTGATGCTCAACCTAGTAATGATAGTGATGTGGAGATTGAACCTGCTATTGATCTTGATAACCCACAATCTAAGAATCAACGTTATGATAAGAGAGACTTTGTTGCTAGGAAGCTTGGTAAAGAAGAGAACCATGGGTTTAGAAACCCATGCCCTTTCCTCCTAAACCATCCAAGAAAAAGGATGATGAGGATTTTGAGTGCTTTGTTGAAATGCTTAGACCTGTCTTTTCACGTATGCATTTGACTGATATTCTGAAAATGTCTCCTTATGCTAAGTACATGAAAGATATTGTCACAAATAAAAGAAATATATCGGAAGCTGAAATTTCCACCATGCTTGCTAATTATACTTTTAAGGGTGGAATACCAAAGAAACTTGGAGATCCAGGAATACCAACTATACCATGCTCCATTAAAAGAAACTATGTTAAAACTGCTTTATGTGATTTGGTAGCCGGTGTTAGTGTTATGCCTTTCTCTTTATACCGTAGACTTGATTTGAATAAGTTGACACCTACTAAAATATCTTTGCAAATGGCTGATAAATCAACTGCTATACCATTGGTTTTTGTGAGGATGTGCCTGTTGTGGTTGCAAACGTTACTATCTTAACGGACTTTGTTATTCTTGATATTTCCGAGGACAACAATATGTCGGTCATCCTTGGTAGACCATATTTGAACACCGCAGGGGCTGTTATTGATTGCAACAAAGGCAATGTCACTTTTCATGTTAATGGTAATGAGCATACAATACACTTTCTGAAGAAACAACCTCAAGTTCATAGCATCAATTCTATTGGAAAAATCTCAACTATTGCTATTGGAGGTTTTGAATTTCCTCTTCCTACTCTCAAAAAGAAATATGACATTCTTATTGTTGGGGATATGCATATCCCCGTTGAGGTAACCTAGTGTTATTCAAAAATTCTTCGGTTTCATGTTACTCGAAAGAAGTTTCTTAATAAGACTTGATCAACCTTGCACAATTTTCTGTACCTACTTTTTACTTTCTGTTATTTAGAATAAATAAAGCAAAAACACCATTATTTGCCTAGTTCCTGAATTATCTCTGCAATAAAAAAATGTCCCGAATATAAAAGTTCTCCAAATGCCCTGAAAATTTAGTATGATTTTTACAGAATATTTTAGAATTTTTGGCACTGAGAATGCACCAGTGGACCACAAGGGTGGAGGGCGCGCGCCCTGCCTTGTGGGTCCCACATGGGTTCCCCCCACTTATTTCAGCACCCATCCACTTTGTCTTCCTCCAGAAAAAATCATCCCGTTGCTCAAACCCGTGTTCTTGCTCATCTTGCTGCCATTTTCGATCTCCTTGTGCAAAGCTCCATTTGCAAAACTGTTTTGGTGGATTGTTCTTCGGTATGTGACTCCTCCAATGGTCCAATTAGTTTTTGTTCTAGTGCTTTATATATTGCAAATTTTTGCTACTGTAGTGACCCTGTTCTTGAACTTGCATTTCCAATTTATATGGTCCAAAGTAGTTTTGATGCATGATATAGCCTCTAGACACTTGTAGGAGTAGTTGCTATCAATCTTGTTGATACTTTTATTTTGAGTCACTAAAAAATTCAGAAATTTTCAGAGGAAAGAAATGATGAAAAGATGGTTGAGAGCCTCTTCAAGCCAGGGTTCAAAGGAAAATAGAAATGAAGAGAAGAAGAAGCCCAAGCACAACCTTCCTCACACTGCGGAGGTTCGACCGTGTGAATGGCCAAGTGACGCATTCTTGGGGGCGGCCGGAATTTATGAGGATTTCTATTATTTGGCTGAGAATGCAGGCATCATCGACTTCCTCCATGATAAGTGTGATCAATACCTCCTACTCACTAATACCTTCGTGCAAATTTTTTACTTTCATGCTAGGAAATCACCACCCACGGTGGAGTTTCATTTATATGATGAGCATAAGGAGATGACGCTTTATGATTTTTTTTAGGTTTGCAAATTGCCTTATGAGGGCAGCGTCAATGATCCATGTCCTAGATATGTGGAAGATTTTTCTGATGAAGTTACTGTAGGGGAAGGGAGAGGAGTGTCAGAAGCGAGAGTGGCTGGTTTGCATTTTCCTGTTTTATGCTATTACTCATTATTTGCTGGGAGATGTTTAATTGGTCGTGGAGAGAGTGGAGGCCTTAGTGCCCCTGACCTCGCTATCTTGCACCATGCTTTACTTCGTGATAGAACTTTTAGTTTGGGCGCTATTGTTGCTCGATGGTTGAGTTTAAACCGTTCGAGGGGTCCTATCTTTGGAGGTATCTTTGACTCCCGCCTTGCTAGAAGCTTTAAGATACCCATTAGGCATGATGAGGAAGAGGAGATGTGGCTACCCACTAGATACTTAGCTATAACAGTATGGTAGCACATGATTTTATTAGTGATGATAAGGACAAGAGCCTCATATATAATCTGGTATTCAGCCAGAAGACTTGTCAGATTATTACCTTGCCCACACCTTCTTTATTCGATATTCATTCAGGCAGGTACCTGATTTTACCCGAGGACATTTATGCATACTGGGAGCGGATGCGATCCCTAGTTCCTGAGCCAGAGCCATCACCCGATCCGTATGAGGAGTCTATTTATCAGTGGGAGCCACAGGAGCTCGCTAACCAGTGAAACCCTCAGGATCCTCCTCAGTACCCAGGAGAGGGCTACTTTGATCCATGGGCATAAACCAACTTAGGCCAAAAGCCTAAGCTTGGGGGAGTATGTATTTCTCACCGACATTACATTCATGTTCACACATTCATTCTAGTTGTCGGTGTTCATACTTTTTCATTGTATTATCCATGCTAGTTTATTTTCTTTTTTCCCGCTTTCTTCTTGTGTGTTTGAAAAAATTCGAGAAAATCCAAAAAATAGTTGTAGCTTCTTTTTAGTTTCCTTTCCATGTTTATTTAGTAGTAGTATTAAAGAAAACCCCAAAAGATTTCTCGTTCTTCTTTTGCTTGTTGGGAGCTTTCCTGTGTAAATAGTTTTTCTCATTCTTGTTTTACTTTCTTTAGAAAAACAAAAACTCCAAAAACATTTCAATGTGTTTCTTTGAAATTCTTTTTGTTTTGTTTGGGTCGAGAGGAGAAGACCATGATGAAAATGTTGAGTGGCTCTCATTTGCATTATTGTTGATCTAACAAAGAGCCCATATTACCTTGTCTTCTCCTTTGAATAAATGTTTGCAAATTCCAGCTTAGTTCAATGCACATGCATGCTTATTATTATTCAAACCGTTCGGTCGTGCAAGTGAAAGGCAATAATGACGATATATGATGAAATGATTGAGATGGAGAAAAGCTGGTACGAACTCGACCTATTTTGTTTCTGTAAATATGATTAGTTCATCATTCTTGATTCAGCCTGTTATGAATGAAAGATGTTTGCAATGACAATTAGAGATTATAGTTACTCATGCCATGCTTAATTAGCTAGGAGTTTATAATGGTTTACCTTGCGTGCCAACATGCTTTTAAAATGGTTGTGATGTAGTATGATATGATGGTATCCTCCTTGGAATGATTTGAGTGGCTTCACTTGGCACATGTTCACGCATGTAGTTGAAACAAAATCAACATAGCCTTCACGATATTTATGTTCATGGTGATTTATATCCTACTCATGCTTGCATTCAACGTTGGTTAATCTCAATGTATGTTTATGACTGTTGTTGCTCTCTAGTTGGTTGCTCCTCAATCTTTTGCTAGCCTTCACTTGTACTAAGCGGTAATACTACTTGTGCATCCACTTCCATAAACCCAAAGTTGTTCCATATGAGTCCACGATACCTACCTATATGAGGTATTTACCCGCCGTTCCAAGTAATTTTGCATGTGCCAAACTCTAAACCTTCAAATAATAATCTGGTTTGTATGCCCGAATCACTCATGTATCGACTGGGGGCTATCAGTATCTTCCATGCTAGGTGGGTTATTCTCACGATGAGTGTTCATTCACTTATCATTCACGAGAAAGTGGCTGGTAATCGGTATGCCCAGTTCCATGCTCGAAATCAAATCAAAATATAATTTCAAACAAAAGTCTCCCAGGACTATTGTGGGTATGGACGGTACCCGTTGTTTCGGACCAGCCATGGAGTGTGCTTGTTGGTGGAGGGGGAGTAAAAACTTTACCATTCTGTTCGGGAACCGCCTATAATGTATGTAGTATGGAAGATAGTGAGATCTCTTGGTCGTTATGTTGACAATAAAAGCATACCACTCAAAATTATATTCATCTCTGTTTTAAAGCTCGAGCTCTGGCACCTCTGCAAATCCCTGCTTCCCTTTGCGAAGGGCTTATCTATTTACTTTTATTGCTGAGTCATCATCCTCTTATAAAAAGCACTAGTTAGAGAGCACCACTATCATTTGTATGCTTTGTTATTAATTGACATTGAGTATGACTGTGACTGGATTTCTTTTACCATGAATTAAAATGTCTAGTCAGTCCTTGATCTTCACGGGTGCTCTGCATTTATGTTTTGCGGTCTTAGAAAGGGCTAGCGAGATACCATTCTTGTCATATTACATCATGATTGTTTTGAAAAAGTGTTGTCATCCGAGATTTATTATTATTGCTCGCTAGTTGATTATGCCATTGATATGAGTAAATGTGAGACCTAAATGTTATTGTGAATATGGTTAGTTCATAATCTTTGCTGAAAACCTGAATGCTGACTATACATATTTGCAACAACAAGATCAAACAGAGTTTGTAAAAGTTTTTCTTTATCACTTTCGGTTTTTCAATTGAATTGCTTGAGGACAAGCAATGGGTTAATCTTGGGGGAGTTTATACGTCTCCATCATATCTACTTTTCCAAACTCTTTTGCCCATGTTTTGGACTCTAATTTACATGATTTGTATAGAACTAACCCGGACTGACATTGTTTTTAGCAGAATTGCCTTGGTGTAATTTTTGTGCAGAAATAAAAGTTCTCGTAACGACCTGAAAATTTACGAAGAATATTTTTGGAATTAATAAAAAATATTGGAGAAAGACTCAACTAGACGGGACCCACTAGCTGCCCACAAGGGTGGGGGTGCCCCCTAGGGCGCATCCCCTGCCTTGTAGATCCCCTGGACCTCCACTGACCTCAACTCCAACTCTATATATTCACGTTCGGGGAGAAAAAAATCAGAGAGAAGGAACCATAGTGTTTTACAATACGGAGCTGCCGTCACCCCTATTCTTCATCGAGAGGGCAGATCTAGAGTCCGTTCGGGGCTCCAGAGAGGGGAAATCATCACCAACCTTCCTCCATCACCAATTTCATGATGCTCACCGTCGTGCGTGAGTAATTCCATCATAGGCTTGCTGGACGGTGATGGGTTGGATGAGCTTTATCATGAGTTAGTTTTGTTAGGGTTTGATCCCTAGTATCCACTATGTTCTGAGATTGATGTTGCTATGACTTTCCTATGCTTAATGCTTGTCACTAGGGCCCGAGTGCCATGATTTCGGATCTGAACCTGTTATGTTTTCATGAATATATTTGTGTTCTTGATCTGATATTGCAAGTAGTAGACACCTATTACGAGTTATGATCCGCATACCCCAAGGTGACAATAATTGGGATTCTTTCTGGTGATTACCGTAGTTTGAGGAGCTCATGTATTCACTAAGTGTTAATGCTTTGGTCTGGTTCTCTATTAAGAGGAGGCCTTAATATCCCTTAGTTTCCATTCGGACCCTGCTACCACGGGAGGGTAGGACAAAAGATGTCATGCAAGTTCTTTTCCATAAGCACGTATGACTATATACAGAATACATGCCTACATTATATTGATGAATTGGAGCTAGTAATGTGTCACCCTAGGTTATAACTGTTGCATGATGAATGCCATACAGCATAATTATCCATCATTGATCCATTGCCTACGAGTTCGTTTCATATTGATCTTTGCTAAGTTACTTTTCTATTTCCACTGTTATAGTTGCTACAAAACTGCTATTGTTACTTTTGTCGCCGTTACTTCCATAGTACTTTGCTACTAAATACTTTGCTGTAGATATTAAGTCTTTTAGGTGTGGTTGAATTGACAACTCAGCTACTAATACTTGAGAATATTCTTTGGCACCCTTGTGTCAAATCAATAAATTTTGGTTGAATACTCTACCCTCGAAAACTCTTGCGATCCTCTATACTTGTGGGTTATCACTTCACTTAAGACGTCTATGATGACCGAAGTCAATTCCATGCTTAAAGAATTTCTTGAGGGGATGAAAGCTTCTCCCGATCCTTTGCTTGTGGTTAATCCCACTCTTGATAACCCACAAGTATAGGGGATCAATTGTAGCCTCTTTCGATAAGTAAGAGTGTCAAACCCAACGAGGAGCTAAAGGTAGAACAAATATTCCCTCAAGTTCTATCGACCACTGATACAACTCTATGCACGCTTGACGTTTGCTTTACCTAGAACAAGTATGAAGCTAGAAGTACTTTGTAGGTGTTGTTGGATAGGTTTGCAAGATAATAAAGATTACATAAATAAAAAGTAGGGGTTGTTTAGATAAAGAAACAATAAAGTAAATATAGCGAGTGTGGAAAAGTGGTGGTAGGAGTTGCGAAATTGTCCCTTAAGCAATTGACTACTTTACTAGACCGATAGCAAGTATTATGTGGGAGAGGCCACTTCTAGCATGTCATCCCTTACTTGGAATTCTATGCACTTATGATTGGAACTATTAGCAAGCATCCGCAACTACTAATGTTCATTAAGGTAAAACCCAACCATAGCATTAAGATATATTGGTCCCCCTTCAATCCCGTATGCATCAATTTCTATGCTAGGTTGAAGCTTCTGTCACTCTTGCCCTCCAATACATAGTCCTATCAACATACAACTAACCCTAGGGTGTGATCCACGCGCGCAATCATATGATGGGCACCAAAGGACAGCAACATAACCACAAGCAAATTAAATCAATCATAGCAATTCATCAACCACCGATAGGACAACGAAAATCTACTCAGACATCATAGGATGGCAACACATCATTGGATAATAATATGAAACATAAAGCACCATGTTCAAGTAGAGGGTAAAACGGGTTGCGGGAGAGTGGACCGCTGTAGATAGAGGGGGGAAGGTGATGGAGATGTTGGTGAAGATGGCGGAGGTGTTGGTGTAGATCGCGGTGATGATGATGGCCCCCGGCGGCGTTCCAGCGCCACCGGAAGCGTGGGGGAGAGAGCCCCCCTCCTCCTTCTTCTTCTTCCTTGACCTCCTCCCTAGATGGGAGAAGGGTTTCCCCTCTGGTCCATGGCCTCGATGGCATGGGAGGGGCGAGAGCCCCTCCGAGGTTAGATCTGTCTCTCTGTCTCTCTCTGTTTCTGCGTTCTATCCTAGCTCTGTTTCACCGTTTTGTGTATATATGGAGATCCGTAACTCCGATTGGCCTGAAACCTTCGCCGTGATTTTTTTCAAAATATTAGCTTTCTTGCGGCAAAAGAAGAGCGTCAACCGCCTTACGATGGGCTCACGAGGGTAGGGGCGCGCCCCCCTGCCTCGTGACCACCTCAGGCACTGGTTCACGTTGATTTTCCTTCCGAATTTTCCATATTTTCCAAAAATAAGCTCCGTCCATTTTTATCCCGTTTGGACTCCGTTTGATATGGATATTCTGCGAAACCAAAAACATGCAGCAGATAGGAACTGTCACTAGGCACTGGATCAATATCTTAGTCCCAAAAATAATATAAAAAGTTGCCAAAAAGTATATGAAAGTTGAATAATATTGGCATGGAACAATCAAAAATTATAGATACAACGAAGACGTATCAGCATCCCCAAGCTTAATTCCTGCTCGTCCTCGAGTAGGTAAATGATAAAAAAAGATAATTTTTGATGTGGAATGCTACCTAGCATAATCTTGATCATATGTCTAATCATGGCATGAATATTAAGATACGAGTGATTCAAGGCAATAATCTATCCTTTGACATAAAGACAATAATATTTCAAGCATACCAACCAAGCAATTATGTCTTATTGAAATAACTTAGCCAAAGAAAGCTCATCCCTACAAAATCATATAGTCTGGCGATGCTCCATCTTCACCACACAAAGCATTCACATCATGCACAACCCCGATGACAATCCAAGCAATTGTTTCACACTTTTGACATTCTCAAACCTTTTCAACTTTCACGCAATACATGAGCGTGAGCCATGGACATAGCACTATAGGTGGAATAGAATATGATGGTGGGGGTTATGTGGAGAAGACAAAAAAAGAGGAGAAAGTCTCACATCAACTAGGCGTATCAACGGGCTATGGAGATGCCCATTAATTGATATCAATGTGAGGAGTAGGGATTGCCATGCAACGGATGCACTAGAGCTATAAGTATATGAAAGGTCAAACTGAAACTAAGTGGGTGTGCATCCAACTTGCTTGCTCATGAAGACCTAGGGCATTTGAGGAAGCCCATCGTTGGAATATACAAGCCAAGTTCTATAATGAAAATTCCCACTAGTATATTAAAGTGATAACTCAAGAGACTCTCTATATGAAGAACATGGTGCTACTTTGAAGCACAAGTGTGGTAAAAGGATAGTAACATTGCCCTTTTTTTGCGGGCTTCTTTGCCCCCCCTTTTTTTATTTAGGCTTCTTTGGCCTCTTTTTTGGGCAATGCTCTAATAATGATGATCATCACACTTTTATTTACTTACAATTCAATATTACAACTCGATACTAGAACAAAGATATGACTCTATATGAATGCCTCCGGCGGTGTACCGGGATGTGCAATGATCTAGCGTAGCAATGACATCAAAAAACGGACAAGACATGAAAACATCATGCTAGCTATCTTACGATCATGCAAAGCAATATGACAATGAATGCTCAAGTCATGTATATGATGACGATGAAGGTTGCATGGCAATATATCTCGGAATGGCTATGGAAATGCCATGATAGGTAGGTATGGTGGCTCTTTTGAGGAAGGTATATGGTGGGTTTATGGTACCAGAGAAAGTTGCGCAGTACTAGAGAGGCTAGCAATGGTGGAAGGGTGAGAGTGCGTATAATCCATGGACTCAACATTAGTCATAAAGAACTCACATACTTATTGCAAAAATCTATTAGTCATCGAAACAAAGTACTACGCGCATGCTCCTAGGGGGATAGATTGGTAGGAAAAGACCATTGCTCGTCCCCGACCGCCACTCATAAGGAAGACAATCAATAAACACCTCATGCTCCGACTTCGTTACATAACGGTTCACCATACATGCATGCTACGGGACTTGCAAACCTCAACACAAGTATTTCTCAATTTCACAATTACTCGACTAGCATGACTCTAATATCACCACCTTTATATCGCAAAACTATTGCAAGGAATCAAACATATCATATTCAACGATCTACAAGTTTTATGTAGGATTTTATGACTAACCATGTGAATGACCAGTTCCTGTCATCTCTCTAAATAGATATAAGTAAAGCAAGAGAGTTTAATTCTTTATACAAAAGATATGCCCGTGCTCTAACAAATATAAGTGAAGCAAAAGAGCATTCTGCACATGGCGGTTGTCTAAGTAAAGAGAAACATGCGATCCAAACTTCAAATGATATAAGTGAAGCACATGAAACATTCTATAAAGCCATACTCAAAAAATATAAGTGAAGTGCAAAGAGCATTCTATAAATCAACCAAGGACTATCTCATACAAGCATGGTGCATAAAAAGAAAAAGAAAAACCTAAATGCAAAAGACACTCCAAGACTTGCACATATTGCATGAACGAAACGAATCCGAAAACATACCAATATTTGTTGAAGAAAGAGGGGATGCCTCCCCAGCATCCCTAAGCTTAGACGCTTGAGTCTCCTTGAATATTTAATTGGGGTGCCTCGGGCATCCCCAAGCTTGAGCTATTGCCTCTCTTCCTTCTTCTCACCTCGAGACCTTCTCAATCATCGAACACTTCATCCACACAAAACTTCAACAGAAAACTCGGTAAGATCTGTTAGTATAATAAAGAAAATCACTACTCTAAGTACTGTTGAAAACCAATTCATATTTTGTTTTTTGCATTGTTTGTACTGTAATATAAATTTTTCATGGCTTAATCCACTGATATGAATTGATAGTTTCATCAAAACAAGCAAACTATGCATCAAAAACAGAATCTGTCTAAAACAGAACAGTCTGTAGCAATCTGAACATTCACCATACTTCTGATACTTGAAAAATTCTACCAAAATTAGTAAAAATAAAAAAAATTTATAGGAAGACAGTTCAAAAAGAATCAGAACCATTTGACGTTCCAGCTAAAAATGTAAAATCGCGCACTACAGCCAAAGTTTCTGCCCTGCACCGTACAAACCATCAAGCAAATGTAAACATCCTAAAGGCAAACCTTCGCACATTATTTTTATATTTAAACTTTATAAAAGCACATAACAGAAATAAATGACTCTCTAAAACTTCCGGGTTGTCTCCCTGGCAGCGCTTTCTTTAAAGCCATTAAGCTAGGCATATAGTGCTCAAGTAATGGATCCACCCGGATCCCAAGGTATATCAAAGCCAATTTTAATTAACAATGATTTGTAATTTAGTGGTGAGCACAAGGTAACCTATATCATGTAATGACGAAGTCTAACTCTCTTCCTATGCATCGGCATGTCATAAAAGAACAATTCATGCACACATAGTAAAGGCCAATGCATAGTATAAACAATTTCTTGCAATTTTATCGTATTGGAAACATAGAGAGGTGGAGATATAGTTCCTCTCTCATAATAATTGCAAGTAGGAGCAGCAAGCACATGCATATTTTATTCATCAAAATCATCATGTGCAACGGTAAAAGGCAACCCATCAATATATTCCTTAATAAGTGCAAACTTCTCCAATATACTATAGTCAGGAGAATTCAAAAAGATAATAGGACTATCATGCGTGGGTGCAATAGCAACAATTTCATGATTAACATAAGGAACTATAGCAAGTTCATCTCCATAAGCATAATTCATATTGGCATCTTGGCCACAAGCATAGCAAGCATCATCAAAAAGGGATATTTCAAAAGAATCAACGGGATCATAACAATCATCCTCCGGTAAGCATGAAGGGAAATTAAACAATGTATGAGTTGAAGAGTTACTCTCATTAGAAGGTGGGAACGGGTAGCTAATCCGCTCTTCCTCCTTTTGTTCTTCGCTCTCTTCCTCATCTTTTTCATCCAATGAGCTCACAGTTTCATCAATTTCTTGTTCCATAGACTCCTGCAAAATATTAGTCTCTTCTTGGATAGCGGAGTATTCCTCAATATATGGTTGAACATAAGCATTAGAAGCATAATTATCAACGCAATATTTAAGTATGGCAAAATTTTCAGATTGGTAAAGAGTAGCATCATACTTTTCAATCAAAGAAGCAATTTCATAAGCACCCTTAAAAGCAACAAATTCTTCAATTTGTTGAACATCATAGTAACTATAAACACCCTTAGCATATGAAGATCCGATTCCATTATCACTACACAAACATTGGTAGGGAATTTGTTTATTAGGGTCTTTCGAACAACAAGTATAATCATATATTTCACATAAATTCCAAGCATAGCATTGCAAACGATGAATTTGATCTAGTAAAGTTTTCCCTTTTTCAGATATACGGTGTCGCACATAACAAGCATGCTCATCTAAAGATTTGCCCTCAACTAAGCTAGTTGGGGTTTCAGCACGAGCACATAGGGATCGAAGATGATCCAAGTAATAAGCTTCAGCAGTGTGATAGATTTTGAGTGGTTCTTCAACCATTGGTTCAGTAGGTACAACTAATTTTTTTGGTATTTTGCGTTTCCTACCCATAACTAAAGATAGAAAACAACTAAGAACAGCAAATAAAAATTACTTAGTGATAAAGCAAACAAGCACACACGAGAATATTCACCCCACGCTATTGCTCCCCGGCAACGGCGCCAGAAAAAGGTCTTGATAACCCACAACTATAGGGGATCAATTGTAGCCTCTTTCGATAAGTAAGAGTGTCGAACCCAAAGAGGAGCTAAAGGTAGAACAAATATTCCCTCAAGTTCTATCGACCACTGATACAACTCTACGCACGCTTGACGTTCGCTTTAGCAAGAACAAGTATGAAGCTAGAAGTACTTTGTAGGTGTTGTTGGATAGGTTTGAAAGATAATAAAGATTATGGAAATAAAAAGTAGGGGTTGTTTAGATAAAGAAACAATAAATTAAATATAGCGAGTGTGGAAAAGTGGTGGTAGGAGTTGCGAAATTGTCCCTTAAGCAATTGACTACTTTACTAGACCGATAGCAAGTATTATGTGGGAGAGGCCACTGCTAGCATGTCAGCCCTTACTTGGAATTCTATGCACTTATGATTGGAACTATTAGCAAGCATCCGCAACTACAAATGTTCATTAAGGTAAAACCCAACCATAGCATTAAGATATATTGGTCCCCCTTCAATCCCGTATGCATCAATTTCTATGCTAGGTTGAAGCTTCTGTCACTCTTGCCCTCCAATACATAGTCCTATCAACATACAACTAACCCTAGGGTGTGATCCACGCGCGCAATCATATGATGGGCACCAAAGGACAGCAACATAACCACAAGCAAATTAAATCAATCATAGTAATTCATCAACCACCGATAGGACAACGAAAATCTACTCAGACATCATAGGATGGCAATACATCATTGGATAATAATATGAAACATAAAGCACCATGTTAAAGTAGAGGGTACATCGGGTTGCGGGAGAGTGGACCACTGTAGATAGAGGGGGGAAGGTGATGGAGATGTTGGTGAAGATGGCGGAGGTGTTGGTGTAGATCGCGGTGATGATGATGGCCCCCGGCGGCGTTCCGGCGCCACCGAAAGCGAGGGGGAGAGAGCCCCCCTCCTTCTTCTTCTTCCTTGACCTCCTCCCTAGATGGGAGAAGGGTTTCCCCTCTGGTCCATGGCCTCCATGGCACGGGAGGGGCGAGAGCCCCTCCAAGATTGGATCTGTCTCTCTGTCTCTCTTTGTTTCTGCGTTCTCTCCTAGCTCTGTTTCACCGTTTCGTGTATATATGGAGATCCGTAACTCCGATTGGCCTGAAACCTTCGCCGTGATTTTTTCCGAATATTAGCTTTCTTGCGGCAAAAGAAGAGCGTCAACCGCCTTACGGTGGGCTCATGAGGGTAGGGGCGCGCCCTAAGGGGGGGCGCCCCTTGCCTCGTGACCACCTCGGGCACTGGTTCGCGTTGATTTTCCTTCCAAATTTTCCATATTTTCCAAAAATATGCTCCGTCCATTTTTATCCCGTTTGGACTTCATTTGATATGGATATTCTGCGAAACCAAAAACATGCAACAGACAGGAACTGGCACCGGGCACTGGATGGATATGTTAGTCCCAAAAATAATATAAAAAGTTGCCAAAAAGTATATGAAAGTTGAATAATATTGGCATGGAACAATCAAAAATTATAGATACGACGGAGACGTATCACCCACCACATCAGAGTCGGAGGCCAATTGCGCTAAGGAAGCAGCTAAAGGTACTCATGTTTCTTCCCCTCACGACAAGAATGGGATGGGAACCTTTGCCTTGGTTCCCCCTCCCCCGGTCTATAGAGGACCGACCCCTACACCTCGCATTAATAATCATGGTCCTCCTCCCAAGCTTGTTAAAGTTGATTTTGCTAATTGGGTCTTTCACATCAAGTCTCATTTGAATCACAGATCAACAAACCCTTGGAGAATCATTGAGAAAGGCTTCTACCCGCATGATCCAAACAACTTCACCCCAAGAGAAGAAGTGGACAATCAATACAATCACTCCGCTTTGTTCATACTTCAAGATGAGGTCCCACCCGAAGAGCTATCCCACTTGCGTCCCTTCACTCGTGGGATTTTTGGGAACACATTGTATCTATGTACAAGAGGAGCTCAAGCATCCAACGGTCCAACTTTGAAGTGGTCCTTGATGAGGCTGATGAATTCATGATGCTAGAAGACGAGGATCCGCGTGATCTCTATCGAAGGGTGACAACTCTTGTGGTTGATCTCCAAGACCATGGGAACAAGGATACAGATGATACTTGGATCAAGCGCAAGTTTCTCAAGGCCATCATGCCATTCAACAAGGCCATGCCTTCCGTGATTAGTCAAAGGCCGGACTTTCACACCTTAACCTCAAGTGAAGTGTTGGATGAGTTTATTGCCATGAACATCTTGAAAAAACCCACCGACAATGCTCTTGCGCGTGTCTAGTTAAAGAAAAGCTCAACCACCCTTGCTTTGAAGGCCAAGGCCATTCCAGAAGAAGAAGGGGAAGAAGAAGAGGAGTGTTGCCCCAAGGACATCAAATATATGCCTACAATTAGCACATGGCTCTTGGGTCAAGGAAATTTTGGAGCAACAAGAGGAACTCAAGGCCCAACTTCACCAAGAACAACTCAAGTGGGTCAAAGAACAAGCAACGAGTATCGACTTACTACAATTGCAGCAATGTGAGTCACTTTGTGGTGGAGTGCCCTTACGAGAAGAGGGAAGACAATGGTGGCAAACTCATTCGCAAAGATAAAGCCAAGTACTTCCCTAGCAAGAAAAACTTCACCAAGAAGACTCCTCAAAAGGGCTTGGTGGCAGATGAAGAGCACCCCTCCGATGATGATGAGGAATATACAAGTGGAGAAGGAATGGCAATGGCAGCCATTGCCATTGCTACATGTTCCCCCTCCAAGGTGTCTCTCTTCGGCACCCCCAACGAAAACACCATTGCCAAGTGTCTCATGGCCAAAGGTGGTATTAATAAGGTAACTCCTAACATCAAAACCACCACCATTACTACTCCTTCATTGTTAGATTGTGTTGATGACAGTGAGGTGGCAAAAGTTGATGAGAATGAGTTCTCCAAGTTTGTGAGCAAGCTCAAGGGTGAATACAAGAAGCACTTTGTTGCTCTCTTGGAACAACTTAGTGATGTGTAACGCCCTCGATGCAGCTATATCTCCCACGTGTCAAAGCACGACTTAGAGGCATAACCGCATTGAAAGCAATGTCGCAAGTGAGGTAATCTTCACACAACCCATGTAATACATAATGGAAAGAGATACATAGTTGGCTTACAGTCGCCACTTCACACAATACATGAATGTAACATTACAACATCCAGATACAATCAAGGTCTGACTACGGAACCAAAATAAAGGAAGACTACCCCAAATGCTACACAGATCCTTGATCGTCCCAACTGGGCTCCACTACTGATCAACTGGAACGAAACAACACTACGAACAAGGTCTTCATCGAGCTCCTCCTAGAGCTCGGTTGTGTCACCTGTACGGTATCATCGAGCACCTGCAAACTGGTTTGGAAGTATCTGTGAGTCACGAGGACTCAGCAATCTCACACCCTCGCGATCAAGACTATTTAAGCTTATAGGAAGGGTAAAAGGTATGAGGTGGAGCTGCAGCAAGCAACTAGCATATTTGGTGGCTAACATACACAAATGAGAGCGAGAAGATAGGGCAAAGCACGTTCAAGAAATTTATGATCAAGAAGTGATCCTAAAACAACCTACGTCAAGCATAACTCCAACACCGTGTTCACTTCCCAGACACCGCCGGAAAGAGACCATCACGGTAACACACGCGGTTGATGCATTTTAATTAAGTTAAGGTGTCAGGTTTTCTACAACCGGACATTAACAAATTCCCATCTGCCCATAATCGCGGGCACGACTTTCAAAAGATCAAATCCCTGCAGGGGTGTCCCAACTTAGCCCATCACAAGCTCTCACGGTCAACGAAGGATATTCCTTCTCCCAAGACATTCCGATCAGACTCGGCATCTCGGTTACAAGACATTTCGACAATGGTAAAACAAGACCAGCAAAGCCACCCAGATGTGCCGACAAATCCCGATAGGAGCTGCACATATCTCGTTCTCAGGGCACACCGGATGAGCCAGACGTCGGGTGGGCCAGCCCAGAGTTGCCCCTGGTAACTCCGGACATCGTTCAGTTTGGACCAACACTCAGAGGAACACTAGCCCGGGGGTTTAAATAAGGATGACCCTTGGGCAGGCCTACCCAAGGGAAAGAAAAGGCTAGGTGGCAAATGGTAAAACCAATGTTGGGCCTTGCTGGAGGAGTTTTATTCAAGGCGAACTGTCAGGGGGTTCCCATTATAACCCAACCGTGTAAGGAACACAAAATCCGGAACATAACACCGATATGACAGAAACTAGGGCGGCAAGAGTGGAACAAAACACCAGGCATAAGGCCGAGCCTTCCACCCTTTACCAAGTATATAGATGCATTAATATAATAAGAGATATTGTGATATCCCAACAACAATCCATGTTCCAACATGGAACAAACTCCATCTTCACCTGCAACTAACAACGCTATAAGAGGGGCTGAGCACAGCGGTAACATAGCCAAACAATGGTTTGCTAGGACAATGTGGGTTAGAGGTTTGACATGGCAATATGGGAGGCATGATAAGCAAGTGGTAGGTATCGTAGCATAGGCATAGCAATAGAGCGAGCATCTAGCAAGCAAAGATAGAAGTAATTTCGAGGGTATGGTCATCTTGCTTGAGATCCCGCAAGGAAGAAGAACGAGTCCATGAAGAAGACAAACGGACGTAGCCAATGGATCCTCACAAACGCGACGTTATCGGAACCAACCCGAGGAAGCAACACCGGAAAGAAGCACACAACATAGTAAACAAACATCACATAAGCATGGCACGATGCGCAGACAAGTATGATGCATGTCCGGTTTAATGAAGCATGACATGGCAAAGTGCACAAGCAACCCTACAAATTAAGTGGAGCTCAATATGCAACTCCGTTGCATATTGACGAAACACCACGTGACTTATTTAGTTCGATCTTGTTTATGTACCCAACAATATTAAATATTGTTAAACATGGCAAGAGGGTGAAGCAAAGTAAAACTACCTATCTAGTCAAGTTTAAATGAGGCCGGAAACAACGAACAACAATTCCGGAAAATCCTCATATGCACATATTAGGTTTGGTACTATTCTGCCCTAAACAATATTTTAGAGTTGTTAAACATGCAAGGTGAAACCACCAAGTTAAACTATGCATTCTTCTACCCCATTTACATATAAAGTTTGTTACAAACCGAGTTACAGTTAAAAAGTTATGAATTATATCATTTTAGCAAGTTATTTAAGCAAATTTAAACAAACAACATTTTAAACATAGATGAAAGTGGCAAATCATTAATCTACACAAAATTCTAAGCAAGTTTCATATATTAAGTTTTTACATGTGATGCTTAGTTTGTGAGTTAAAATATGCATGAAGTTCAAGGGTGTTCCTGCAAATATGTAAACCCTGGTATTTATCAAATTCGCGGAACAAAAAAAAACAACCACTGGGCTGAAACTGTCTGGCCCAGCTACACAGGGGTGGGGGTTTGGCAGCTGCTCACCACTGGGCCTTGGGGCCAGCGGATCTGGTGGGCTAAAACGGAGCGCGGGGCGGCTGCACGCCTTGGCAAAGAAACATGCCGGGCCTGGCACTGGCGTGGTCAACACGAGCAAGCGCGGGACGAACGACCTGCTCCTCGCAGTCGCAGAGGAAGCAGAGGCCGCGACAAAGCATGGCGAGGCAGAGGACGACGGAGGGGCGCCACGAGGGTCATGCGCGAGCGAGGGCGCACAGGAACCGGCCGGATCTGAGGGTCGGTGGCGGTGGAGCTCCGTTCTGAGGGCAGTGGATCGAGTGGCTAGGTGCGTGCGTCCTCGACCTGTCACTCGGAGCAAAGGAACGAGCGGTGCTCCGGCAAGGAACTTGGGCGACGATGACGAACGTGGCGTGGCTGGAGCGTCGTCCTCTTCCTGCAGTAGAAGAAAGGGGAGGCCAGCGGGGTCCTGGACGGCGACGCAGTGGAGAGATCCGGCAGCATGGCACGGCGGCGGAAGCTCCTGCTGCTGCAGTACTAAGAGAGGAAGAGAAGGTCAGGGAGGCATAGAGAGAAAGGGGCGAATCAAGGAGGCAAGGGAGGGCCGGCGGGGCTCATCTGCTGAGTGCGCCGACGATGTGGATGGCTGGACGGAGGCGGTTGCTGGGGCTTCGCGGGAGGAGCTGCTTGAAATTCTCCCATGGCGGGCTTCGACGGCGCCGAACAGCAATGGCGAAGAGAAAGCTTCGGGAGGAGCTTGACGATGGCGTGGTCCTCTCCTCTGGATCGAGCGAAACAGGGGCGCAGGGACGAGGGGCACGGCCTCGATCCCATCCGGATCGAGCAGAAGGACTGCAGGTTGGAGGCCGAGGGAAATTTGGATCGATGAGTAGAAGTGGAGAGAGCTGGTTGGTGGGTGGAGGAAAAATGAGGAGAAGGGGATCCCGAGGTAGATGCGGTAGGTGGCGGCGGCTCGACGGGACAAAGTCCCTAGATTTTAGGGTTTGTCCAAAAAGACTAAGGGTGGACTATATATACATCACAGATTAGGTTAGGGGGCTACCTCGGTCCCTCTGATCGGAATCAGA
Source organism: Triticum urartu (assembly GCF_003073215.2). Lineage (NCBI taxonomy): Eukaryota > Viridiplantae > Streptophyta > Magnoliopsida > Poales > Poaceae > Triticum > Triticum urartu. The sequence goes on along the minus strand of NC_053026.1, from coordinate 391,422,818 downwards.
CGGTCGAGATAAATTGTCTAGGGAGACCAAAAAGAAAAACAGAGATGTTTTGTAGATGTTTGGGGATGATCCGGACCCAATGGTGATGATTGTCTGGGTCGGGTCCGGGACAGCTTTTCGGACGCGCGTGCGAGGGGGGCCGCAGGCTGACGAGAGGGGTAGGCATGGGCCTAGGTGGACTATGGAGAGCGGGTTGGTCTGAGAGAAGAGGGGAGAGATGCAGCCCGGCACGATTTCCGGAGACCGAAAACGTCTGACATTTGACCGGCTATAATGCCGCTATAGTTATCCGTTGGGGCGTCAAACGGACTCCGAATGCGATGAAACTTGGTAGGCGGTCTACTAACAACAAAACAACACCGCACGCCAACTTTCAACCCATTCCGAGAACATTTTCCGGCCACTTATAAGATAATATTTCGGACATGCCGCGGGCGCGTGCAAGTGAGTCTGGCATCAGAACAGACAACAGAAGGAACTGGGAGACCCGGACGAATGCAAGTTTCGAAAACATGATGATGCAATGCACATGATGACATGATGAAATGCAACACGCAGGAAAATGACAAGGCAACAACAACGAATACTGGATGACACCTGGCACATCGGTCTCGGGGCGTCACATGAGGCCAATGATATCATTGAGTCGCATGAGGATACTATCTCCAAGTTGGAGGGGCTGATAACCCACAAGTATAGGGGATCACAACAGTTTTGAGGGTAGAGTATTCAACCCAAATTTATAGATTCGACAGAAGGGGAGCCAAAGAATATTTGCAAGTATTAGCAGCCGAGTTGCCAATTCAACCACACCTGGTGATTAATTATCTACAACAAAGTGATCAGTAGCAAAGTAGTATGATACTTTTGATAATAGTAGCAGCAACAATAGTAACGGTAACAGTGATAGCAGTAATTTTGTAGCAAGTGCAACAGTGACGATAGCAGTAGTAACTTAGCAAGAACAATATAGGATAAATTCGTAGGCATTGGATCGGTAATTTGTTGGATGATATTCATCATGTGACAGTAATAACCTAGGGCGATACGGCACTAGCTCCAGTTCATAAATATAATGTAGGCATGTATTCCGTACATAGTCATACGTGCTTATGGAAAGAACTTGCATGACATCTTTTGTCCTACCCTCCCATGGCACGGGGTCCAATTGGAAACTAAGGGATATTAAGGCCTCCTTTTAATAGAGAGCCAGAACAAAGCATTAACACACGGTGAATACATGAACTCCTCAAACTACGATCATGATTACCGGGAGTGGTCCCAACTATTGTCACTCTGGGGTTGCCGGATCATAACACGTAGTAGGTGACTATAAGTTGCAAGATCGGATCTAGAATATGGATATAATGGTGATAACATAAATGGTTCAGATCTGAAATCATGGCACCCGGGCCCAAAGTGACAAGCATTAAGCATGGCAAAGTCATAGCAACATCAATCTCAGAACATAATGGATACTAGGGATCAAGCCCTAACAAAACTAACTAGATTACATGATGAATCTCACCCAACTCCTCACAGACCAGCGAGCCTACGAAGGAATTACTCACTCCCGACGGGGAGCATCATGGAATTGGCGATGGAGAAAGGCCGGTGATGATGAAGAACGAAGATCCCCCTCTCCGGAGCCCCAAACGGACTCCAGATCTGACCTCCCGATGAAGAACAGGAGGTGACGGCAGCTCCATCTCATGGATCACGATAATTCTTTCTCCCTTATTTATTTTTGGAAAAATAGGATTTTATAGCGTCGGTTTTAGGGTCTGCGGGGCCACCAGGTGGGGACAACCCACCTAGGAGCGCCTGGGGGGGGGGCAGGCGTGCCCTGGTGGGTTGTGCCCACCTAGGTGTCCCCCTCAGGTGACTCTTGGCTCTAGAAATTCTCTTTATTGATATAAAAATTCCTATCAAAGTTTCATTCCATTCTGGGAACTTTTATTTCTGCACAAAAACAACACCATGGTAGTTCTGCTGAAAACAGCGTTAGTCCGGGGTTAGTTTGATTCAAATCATCCAAATTAGAGTCCAAAACAAGAGGAAAAGCGTTAGGAAAAGTAGATACGTTGGAGACGTATCAACTCCCCCAAGCTTGAACCTTTGCTTGTCCTCAAGCAATTCAGTTGATAAACTGAAAGTGAAAAAGACAAACTTTTACAAACTCTTTTGCTCTTGTTTGCATAAATAAGCTTAAACAGCACCCATGTTTTCAGCCAACATTATAACTAACCATGTCAACAATAACTCTTAAAAATTATATTAACTCATATCAATGACATAATCAGCTAGCGAGCAATAATAAGATATCTCGAACAGCAACACGTTATCGAAACAACCATGATATAATATGACAATAGTGGTATCTTGCTAGCCCTTTCTGAGACCGCAAAACATAAATGCAGAGCACCCCCGAAGTTCAAGCATCGACTAAACATTGTAATTCATGGTAGAAAAGATCCAATCATGATGCATGATATGTCTCCAATGTATCTATAATTTATGAAGTATTCATGTTGTTATATTATCATTCTTGGATGTTTTACAATCATTTTATAGTAACTTTTTATCATTTTTTGGGAGTAACCTATTGACCCAGTGCCCAGTGCCAGCTGGTGTTTTTGCTTGTTTTTTACATCGCAGAAAATCAATATCAAACGGAGTTCAAGCACCGCGAAACTTTTTGGAGAATTTTTATGGACCAGAACACCCAGGATGGACCAGAGTAGCACCTGGGGGGTACCCCAAGGGGGCACAACCCACCAGGGCGCGCCTGGGGGGCCCAGGCGCGCCCAGGTGGGTTGTGCCCACCTCGGTGGCTCCCGCACCCCCTCTTTACCCTATAAATTCACGAATATTCCAAAAACCCTCGGGGTTAACCTAGATCGGAAGTTCCGCCGCCGCAAGGCTCTATAGCCACTGAAAACCTATCTAGACCCCATCCCGACACCCTGCCGGAGGGGGAAATCATCATCGGTGGCCATATTCATCATCCCGGTGGCCACCACGATGATGAGGGTGTAGTCCACCCTCGGGGCTAAGGGTTTGTACCAGTAGCTATGTGTTTAATCTCTATCTCTCGTGATCTTGAGATGTCATGATCTTGATGTATCGCGGGCTTTGTTAATATAGTTGGATCATATGGTGTTTTCCCTTCTCTATCTTGTTGTGATGAATTGAGTTTTTCCCTTTGAGATTTCGTTGTTATCGGATTGAATACTTTTATGGATTTGAGAACACTTGATATATGCTTGCAATTGAATACTCGTGGTGACAATGGGGTATCGTATCGATTCACTTGATATATGTTTTAGCACTCAACTCGCGGATTCCGAGGTGACATTGGGGTAATCTATGCATAGGGGTTGATGCACGTTCTTGTCTTTGTTTCTCCGGTAGAAATCTTGGGGCACTCTTTGAAGTTCTTTGTGTTGGATTGAATATTATGAATCTTAATTTGCTTTGGTGTTATTCTAGTACGAACTCTTGGTTAGATCGATCGGAAAGAATAGCTTCGTGTTATTTTAGTACGAACTCTAGGATAGACTGATCGAAAAGAATAGCTTTGAGGTGGTTTCGTACCCTACAAACAATTCCGTCTTATGTTCTCCGCTAGATAGGAACTTGGGAGTGATTCTTCGTTGCACGTTGAGGGACGATTATATGATCCAATTATATTAGCACTGTTTAGAGATTGCACAAGTGAAAGTACGGACCCTAGGCCTCATTTTCAAGGATTGCAATACCGTTTTTTGCCCGTTTACTATTTTCTACCTTGTTGTTTTTATTTATTCAGATTATAAAAATATATTTCTACCATCCATATTACACTTTTATCACCATCTCTTCGCCGAACTAGTGCACCTATACAATTTGCCATTGTATTGGGTGTGTTGGGGACACAAGAGACTTTTTATTATTTGGTTGCAGGGCTGTTTGAGAGAGACCATCTTCATCCTACACCTCCCACGGATTGATAAACCTTAGGTCATCCACTTGAGGGAAAATTGCTATTGTCCTACAAAACTCTACGCTTGGAGGCCCAACACGTGTCTACAAGAATGAAGTTGTAGTAGACATCAATGCACCAAACATTAGCTACACAAAATGCATCAGCATGACATCAGTGCTCTCAGGTTCAAGCTCTTATTTTAGAAGGTGATGACACAACATAAAAGTAAATAGAAGGTCCCTTCGCAGAGGGAAGTAGTGATTTGTAGAGGTGCCAAAGCTCATGTTTTTAAAACAGAGGTAAATGATATTTTGAGACATGCACCCTTCTTGTTTACTTCACGACCTTCAGCTATCAATATCTTCCATGCTAAGCACGCTAGTGGCGGTTCCCAAGCGATAAAAGTAAAGGTTTTGACTCCATTGGGAGTTTTTGTTTGATTATTTGTAAGCTTTTTCTGTTTGCGGTTTGGGACTGGGTATCACTATTACCGCCATTTTCTCATGCGATGGCGAGTGAATAAACACTCGACCTGAGAATAACCCTCTTAGCATGGAAGATACTGACTACCTCCTGTCGTTCCATGAACGATCCAGACACACAAAAAGGATATTTATTTGAAGTTTTTAGAGATGGCACATGCAAATTTACTTAGGCCGGTAGGGTAATACCGCATATAGGTAGGTATGGTTGACTCATCTGGAATAACTTGGGTTCAAGGTTTTTGATGGACAAGCAGAATTCCCACTTAGTACAGGTGAAGGCTAGCAATTAGGTTGAGAAGCGGCCAGCTAGAGAGCAACAACGGTCATGAACATGCATTATGCATAAGTAACATTGGACACTAGCATGAGTAGGATATGAACACCATGAACATAAATATCATAGAGTCTATGTTGGTTTTGATTCAACTACATGCATTAACATGTGCGAAGTCAAGCCACTCGAACATTCATAGGAGGATACAATATCATCATACTACATCACAATCATTTTAATGCAATGTTGACATCCAAGATAAATCATTATCCACTCCTAGCTACTTATGCATGGCATGAGAAACTATAATCTCTAATTGTCATTGCAAACATGTTTAATCATAATGGGATGAATCATGGATACTAGGTTAAACATATTTACAAAAACAGAACAAGTCAAGTTCATACCCGTTTCTCTCTGCCACGACCAGTTCATCAAATATCGTCATTATTGCCTTTCATTTGCATGACGGAATGATGTGAAAATAATAATAGTGCAAGAGTGCCTTGGACTAAGCTGGAATCTTCAAAAAAAATTCAACGGGAGAAGACAAGGTAAAATGGGCTCTCTGTTAGATCAACAATTATGCATGTGAGAGCCACTCAACATTTTCATCGTGGTCTTCTCCTCGGTACAACTCGAAATAAAAAGAAATTCAAAGAAACACACTGAAATATTTTTGGAGTTTTTGGTTTTCTTGAACAAGCGAATGAAAGGGAAAAACAAAAATGAGAAAAACTATTTACACGGGAAAACTCCCAACAAGCAAAAGAAGAACAAGGAAATCTTTTTGGATTTTCTTTTCAGTATTACAACTAAGCATGCATAGAAAGTAAACTGACTACAACTACTTTTTTTTGGTTTTTCTAAGGTTTTTCAAACATACAAGAGGAAAGCGAGAAAATAAATTTAACATGGATAATAGAATGAAAAAGTGTGGACACCGACAACTGGAATGATATGTGTGAATATGAATGTAATGTCGATGGGAATACGTACTCCCCCAACCTTAGGCTTTTGTCCTAACTTGGTAATCAATCAGTAGTCTGGATAGTAATCGGGGTGCTGAGGAGCGGGCATCCATGGATCCCACTGCTAAGGCTCCTCCTTTGCTGCAGCTGGTCGTTCCGGTAGGCGATGATATCCGCAGGCATAATCCTATCTGCCCCTAGCAATAGGATCTAACAAAGCAGGAGCAGGCAATGGAATAATATCATGAGTGTTAATTTTGAAAACCAGGTTATAAGGATAGGAGTGTTAAGGTAATCGCATGCAATAAACTAGTGGTGTTCCATGGCTGCGCGATCTAGATAAACCTTGGCCAAAGGATAATCATGAAGGCGTATCTCAACATTAAAGTGAGCTGCCAAGCGAGTAGCTAAAATACCACCATGATTTTACCCTTGGACTTATTAATGTGGAGGCGACGTGCCACAATAGCTCCCAAGCTATAAGTGTTGTCGCCCTCTTGTGCACGACGTAAAACAACAAGGTCTGGTGAACTGAGTGCACCCACCTTCTCTCTAGCAAGCAAGCATTTTGCAATGAAAGGAGTAAAATAATGAATAGTAGGAAAATGCAAGCCGGCGACAGTTATACTCGACACCCCTCTCTCATCACCCACTATCAGAGTACGATAAAAGCTATCAAACTTTGCGGGTCTAGGCTCTACCAAACCACCATCAGAAGGAAGCAAGCATATTTCACAGAACCTACTGAGCAGTATCTGATGGAACTCAACATATAAATTAAGCTGCCCCTCAGGAGGGTTATTCCTAGGAAGGAAATTAAAAATTTGAACAAAGGTGTTTGTGAGGAGATGATACTGTTCACATTCAGCTGCGATGAAGTCGGTGAGGCCGACATTAGCAGCATATTGTGTAAACTCTTGAAGGATTCCAGCCTCTTCCATGAACGGGGTATGCGGCCATTCGCACGACCGTACTTCCGCCAACCTCCGGTTATGGAGATCACTGTCAGACGACTCCCCAATAACTCCCTTGGAGTTCTTCTTGGAAGAAAATTTCCTAAAGATATTCATCCTTTTCCTATGAACAAAAATTCTGAAATTTTTAGTCCATAACTTTTTCTCAACAAAACTTCACAAAATTGATAGCAACTACTCATAGGGATGCCTAGAGGCCATAGCGAGCATTCAAACTACTTAGAACTCTAAGAATTCAACATGCAAGCTCATCTATAGCAGCACCAAGATTAGCTAATTATTCAAAATATAAACCCCTAAAAAACTAATTGGACAAACGAAGGAGTCACATACCAAGCAACAATCCCCCGAAAAAGTTTCAGAAATGGAGCTTCGAGCAAAGAGATCAAAATCCGCGGGTTTGAGAGTAAGAACACGAGAGAGACAGAGAGAGAAATTGTGATTTTTTTTCTGGAGGTAGGTGATGATGTGGTGTGAAGAGATAAGTGAGGGGGACCACGTGGGGACCACAACCCACCAGGGCGCGCCCGGGGTCCTGGCGCGCCCAGGTGGGTTCTGCCCACCTGGTGCACCTCCCTCTGAGGTTATTTGCACCAAAAATTCTTAAATATTCAGAAAAAATGTATTAAACTTTCAGAGCATTCTGAGAACTTTTATTTTTGGGTCATTTTTTATTGCACGGGAAATTCAGAAAACAGACAAAACATGGCATTTTATTTTATTTAACTAATAAAAACAGAAAAGAAAAGGTAGGGACAGAAGGTAGTGCTTACTAAATTCATCAACTTCATACCTCTAAAAAATGATCCATTAGTAAGGTTGATCAAGTCTTATTAACAACCACTTTCGATTAGCATGAAACTGAAGAACTTTCGTAATTCACTAAGTTACCTCAACTGGGATGTGAATGTCCCCAACAATAAGCATTTCATATTTCTTTTTGGCAGTAGGTAGAGGTAGTTGAAACTTCCAATAGTGATTGTCGGAGATCTTTCAATAACATTAATACCATTCACTTGGAATTGTTTCTTCAAAAAGTGCATCGTATGCTCATTACCATTGATATGAAAAGTGACCTTGCTTTTATTGCAATCAATAACAGCCCTTGCAGTATTCAAGAAAGGTCTACCAAGGATAATCGACATGTTGTCGTCCTCGGGCATCTCAAGTATAACAAAGTTGGTCAAAATAGTAACATTAGCAACAACAACGGGCACATCCTCACAGATACCGATAGGTCTGGCAGTTGATTTGTCAGCCATTTGCAAATATATTTTAGTAGGTGTGATTTTATTCAAATCAAGTCTTCTATATAAATAGAAAGGCATAACACTAACACCAGCTCCCAAATCACATAAAGCAGTTTTCACATAATTCTTTTTGATGGAGCAAAGTATAGTTGGTATTCCCGGATCTCCAAGTTTTTTAGGTACTCCATCTTTAAAAGTATAATTAGCAAGCATGGTGGAGATTTCAGCTTCCGGTATTTTTCTCTTATTGGTGATGATGTCTTTCATGTACTTTGCATAAGGAGGCATTTTAAGGATATCGGTCAAGTGAGTATGCAAAAAGACTGGCCTCGGCATTTCAGCAAAGTGTTCAAATTCTTCATCATCCTTCTTTTTAGTTGACTTAGGTGGAAAGGGCAAAGGATTTTGAACCCATGATTCTCTTTCTTTACCGTGTTTTCTAGCAACAAAGTCTCTTTTATCATATCTTGTATTCTTAGGTTGTGGGTTATCAAGATCAACTCGTGGTTCTATCTCAACATCATTGTCTGGTTCTTTACCATTTGCTTGAGCGTCTTAATGAACCTCATCATTATCTTTTTCATTATCAGAGGGTGAGTGTTCACTACCAGGTTGAGTTTCAGCATCAGAGATAGAAATTTCATTATCATTATTAGGAGCTTTTTCTACTTCAGGTTCACTAGAAGCATGCAAAGTCCTATCATTTTTCTTCTTCTTTTTCTTTTTAGAAGGACTACGTGCATTAGTGTTAATTCTTTGAGAGTCTTGTTCAATTCGTTTTGGGTGTCCCTTGGGATAAAATGGTTCCTGGGTCATTTTACCTTCTCTAGTTGCTACTCTAACAGCAAAGTCATTCATGTTGTTATTCATTTCATCAAGCAATTCCCTTTGAGATTTAGCAACTTGTTCTAACTGGGTTTGAACCATATAAGCATGCTTTCCAACACCTCTAACATCATTTGAGATTCTAAATAACAAGTCACTCAAGCGAGCAATCATATCAGAATTGTATTTCAATTGTTTCATAACATTTGCATTGAAGTGATCTTGCTTTCTAATATATTTTTTAGACTCATAAAGGCATTGGCTAGGGTGCATATTGTGAGGATTATCATTATCATTGAATTTCATTAAAGAATTTACCTCTACCACCTTAGGCAGTGGTGGTGTATTAAACCCATGTATTTCTTCAAATGGAGGTAAATTTTTGACATCCTCAACTTTAATACCTTTTTCCTTCATGGATTTCATTGCCTCTTGCATATCTTCAGGATTGAGATATAATATACCCCTATTCTTTGGAGTGGGTTTAGGCGGTTATTCAGGAAGAGTCCAATAATCATAATTTTTTAATATGTTATTCAATAATTCTTTAGCTTCCCCAACAGTTCATTCCCTGAAAACACAACCAACACAACTATCTAGGAAATCCCTAGAAGCATTGGTTAGTCCATTATAGAAGATATCAAGTATTTCATTTTTAAGTGGATGATCAGGCAAAGCATTAAGTAATTGGCAAAGCCTCCCCCAAACTTGTGGGAGACTCTCTTCTTTAATTTGCACAAAGTTAAATATTTCCTGCAAGGCAACTTATTTCTTACGAGCAGGGAAATATTTTTTAAAGAAGTAATAAACCATATCCTGGGGACTACACACACAACCAGGAGCAAGAGTATTGTACCAAGCTTTAGCATCACCCTTTAATGAGAACGAAAATAAATTGGGAATATTAGCGAGTTTTCTCATCATGAGTAAAAATGGTGGCTATGTCATTCAACTTAGTAAGATGCGCCACAACAGTTTCAGTTTCATAACCATGGAAAGGATCAGATTCAACCAAAGTAATTAACTCTGGGTCGACAGAGATATCATAATCCTTATCATCAATAAAGATAGGTGAGGTAGCAAACTTAGGACCTTATTGCATCCTAGCATTCAGAGATTTTTCTTTATACTTGCATAATAATTTCTCTAGATCATCTCTATCCTTGCAAGCAAGAATGTCTCTAGTTGTCTCTTCATTCATAACATAGCCTTCCGGTACCTTAGGCAATTCATATCTTGGAGGGCTAGTTCTAGTAGGTGTTTCAACATTTTCAGTTTCAAGCTCATCATGTTGTCTTACTCTAGCAATTTGTTCATCAAGAAAATCACCAAGTGGCACATCATTATCATCAAGCAAGGTACTAGCATCATCATAAGTATCATTCATAGCATAAGTAGCATCATCAATAACTTGTGACATATCAGGATTGATAGCATGTGGTGGTGTTGCAAGTTTACTTATAATAGAAGGTGAATCTAAAGCAGAGCTAGATGGCAGCTCCTTACCTCCCCTCGTCTTAGAGGGATAAATCTTAGTCTTATCATCCTTCAGATTCTTCATAGTGATAAATTGATAATACTCCCAAGTGACTAAAGAAATATAGATATGCTCCCTGGCAACGATGCTAGAAAAAGTTCTTGATAACCCACAAGTATAGGGGATTGCAACAGTTTTCGAGGGTAGAGTATTCAACCCAAATTTATAGATTCGACACCAGGGGAGCCAACGAATATTGGCAAGTAGTAGCAGCTGAGTTGTCAATTCAACCACACTTGGAGATTAATTATCTGCAGCAAAGTGATCAGTAACAAGGTTGTTTGGCAATTTTGATAACAGTAGGAGTAGCAATGGTAACGGTAACAGTGATAGCAGTAGTTTTGTAGCAAGTGCGATAGTAACGATAGTAGTAGTAACTTTGCAAGAACAAAATAAGATAAATTCGTAGGCATTGGATCGGTAATTTGTTGGATGATATCCATCATGTCACAGTAATAACCTAGGGTGATACGACACTAGCTCCAGTTCATAAATATAATATAGGCAGGTATTCCGTAAATAGTCATACGTCCTTATGGAAAGAACTTGCATGGCATCTTTTGTCCTACCCTCCCGTGGCAGCGGGGTCCAATTGGAAAGTAAGGTATATTAAGGCCTCCTTTTAATAGAGAACCAGAACAAAGCATCACTCATGCGCGTCAGTCCTAAACAAAACGGTTTTTAACCCCTTTCCATGACGGCATTGGGAACTGTCGCCAAGTGAGTGTGGGTGATAGGGGGGTCCTTCCCACACGACCCAGAAACCATTGGGGATATGCCCTCCTGGCACGCAGGCTCGGCAAAATGAGAACGTGTACGACTGGCGAGGGCTCAAATACGGAAATACGTATAGTAGAGCTAAAAAATACAATTATACGGCGAAATTGTTCCTGGTTGCAAATACATCCCACACAGTCAGTCCCCACTAAACATTTTCGTTCATATGTACATCCCACACAGTCGCTCCAAGGAAAATGTTTCTGTTCACAGGTACATCACACACAATTTTTCCCGTTAAATCGTTTGCGTTATTGAATGTATCACACACGGTGCGTAGAAGAAACTGTGTGGCAAAGACTGTCCATCACACACACTTTTTATGTGGTAAACGTTTGCGCAAGGTGGCCTAACGCAAACCGTTTTCAAGAGAAAGTCGTGTGTGCAGTGGATATTGATCGCACACATAGTGGATCCTAGAAACATTTCTGATCTCCACGTATATCACACCGTTTCGCTTTCGCAAACAGTGTGCAGTGTAATCCCTAATTAATCCATGATTAATTCAATTAATCCCTAATTTAAAAATCACGTGTTTTGAATTTGGAAGTAGGCAATCACTTATTTCATATCCAACCATGTTTAATACAAATATAGGTTCAACCACGAATCCATAATTCGATGCACAGGTACATATACTGAAGAACTACAGAAGCACCAAGTAAAGAATGATGAACCACAGTTGTACTAAAGACTGTAAAGAGAGAGGCGAAAGACATTCTGGATGCTGGAGAAGGTGAAGCAGAATGCCCATATTGGGCCCTCCTCCATGCGTAAGGCGCGCACGACTCCAGGCCAACCCCTTGTGATGGCTGCACGTCCATCCTTCACTGTCTTCATTAGGACTTCTCGATGCTCATTGTAGTCTGGATGAAATACTTTAACCTTCAGTATGTGTCCACCAATCATGTACTTTGCGAGGTAATCTTGAGTGAACTGCTTTTGGAACCACTGGGAACGAAAAAGATTCAGACATTGTTGTCTAACAACTCATTATGGGCAGTAAAAAGAGAAGGCTGCAGAGTTTGTAGTTACCATCCTACAGCTCACTATTGTGTTGGATAGAGCATAAACAAATAATTTGCTTGCCACCATTCATATCTTTTTGCTAATAATCCTTATCAGTTTCCTCACTTGATGCTTGTTCATCAATATCTCATTGCCCCATACGCAAAAAGGGTCGATGCGTGGATCCTTTCCAAGGGCATATGTACCTACAAGCAACAAGTCAATATTAGAATCTAACTAGTGTCCAGACCTGGATCTATATGCACTACATTATGGAACGACGGGGGGAGTACAAGCCGAGGGATGAAGCTAACCTTGGTGGAAAATGGTGGCCACTCCCATTGTTGTCCTGCATAAGTAGTGGAAAGGCATGATAAGTACAACAATCTTAACATAAAACAAATATAGCAAAGGTAAACAACATCATCTCCAAATGATAGCTTGGATGTGTTGGTTTCAGCATGCTGTTAAAGCAGATATAAAATGAAAGGCAATGTTACCGACAGCAGGCTTAACAGCCATCAAATGTTGCAATTCAAACTCGTATTGTTGAAAATGAATAGAACACAAGTACTGCTTAAACATCACGCTGGATAAATGTGTAAAACTGAAATAAAGGGCACGTGTTAACTACACCGGGAATAACTGGAACCAAATATAGCCTTGATGTAATTGAGCGGCACAGTTCTGACTTGCACATAATGAACACCACATTGTGAATGACTGAAATAAACAAGGCATAAATGACCTGTATAACAACTAAATATAGCCATTGAAAACTGGACAGAGTCTAACTACAACCAACCTAACAAGCAAATACAGATAAACAGGGCATATGCTTGAAAACTGGACAAATGCTCACTGCAACCAACCTAACAACCAGATAAATATAAACAAGGCATCTGCTTGATAACTGGACAAATGCTAAAAAAGCAACCTAACAACCAAATACATATAAACAAGGCGTCTGCTTGATAACTGGACAGATGCTAAAAAAAGCAACCTAACAACCAAATACAGATAAACAAGGCATCTGCTTGATAACTGGACAAATACTCACTGCAACCAAACTAGGAACCAAATACAGATAAACAAGGCATCTGCTCAATAACTTAAAAAATGCTCACTCCAACCAACCTAACAACCAAATACAGATAAACAAGGCATCTACTCACTATAAACAACCAAATATAGCCATTTGTGAAACTAAAGTGGCTAATTCATACTTAAACATCACATAGACCTATTAAACAATACATTTTTGCATAACTGAAATAATTAAACACGGCACAGTTAAAGAACCGCATGACAAATGCTACTACAACAAAGGGTACGAGTTGGCAAGCTAGAAAAGGTAAGATTTGCTGATAGAATGTTGCCTCACATTTCATGGACGGGATCCTTCCAGTTGGAAGAGCACAGACCCATGGTGCGCTCTCTGATGTCACAGATGGGCTGTTTCACCCTGGAAGAACCTTCGTGGGTGCCCTCCTCGAGGTTGTGGTCGTGATCGATGAGATCTGACTTGGCAATTGAGGATCCCAAGCCGCCGCCGTAGAACTTGTCCTTCAGAAGTGACAAAATGGGCTCGATGGCGTATAAAGCTCGCAAATCCTTGACCACTTGGTGAAGGAGATCAGTGGTAGGGCCGTCGAAGAGATCAACGACGGTTGAACCAGAGGGGTTGGGGATGTACCACTTAACCTGTGACATGGCCTGCATGAAGCCGTCGGTGTGGACGAGCTTGATGTCATAGCCAGCTTTCCTGAGATACAGTAATACGCTAGCCCGCTGAGATGAAGCCTTCGGCATGGCAACGTAGTCAACGTCTTCGTCGGCTTCCGCGGTGACGTGTTGCTCCGGGATCGACAGATGAGGGCAAACGGCGGCCACCTCGCCAACGTCCGCCGGAGAGGCCATGATAAACCTCTTCTTACCCGAACGCTCGTCGGGCTCCCCGGGATACGTCGTTGAGCTTAGGCCGCGACATTCTAGAGAAGGGGATGTGGATCTAGTGGGGAGGGACACCGCAGGCCTTATCTAAAAACTCAGGGGAGTGGGGGCGATGGTATGGGAATCGCTGGGTAACCTGAACTTTATTATCTAAGATAGGAGGAACGGGCAGACCGGCAGGGGTTGGCGGTGGCACCGGCGGCGGCTGCGAGCTAGGGTTCGAGGGGGGAGGGTGGGGGGCTGTGGAGGGGGGTGGTGTTTGAGGATACGCCATGACTACTGAAAATTTTAGTAATGGTGGATGGAGATGGTGGTGGACAAGGGAGGGCGACGGTTCAAATGCCTTGGCTACTGCAATTTTACTATAAGGTCGGTGCTGGAGGAGTGTGGGCGATGGTTTAAGTACGGCGGCTACTAAAATTTGGGTTAAGGAATTGATGCGGGGCGGGAGTGCCCAAGATCGCGCACGGTCCAATAACAATATGCGTGTATGATAATAAGGAAAAAAGTGGCGCGGATCCGCCGATTTTTGCAACTCTCAAGGCGGGTAGTTTGTTTTTTATATTTCTAGCTAGCTGGTCTATCGCACACAGTTCGTTCTAATTTCCAAATAAACTTACCCGCCTTTAGCTTGCACAGGTGGTGGTTTTACAGTGCACTTGCATCACACACGGTTAAGCCAGTACCTCCACTCTTTGCTCGCGCTTGCGTGGTCGTGGTGATTTCAGCACACTTGCATCGCACACGGTTGAGCCAGTACCTCCACCTTAATTTGCTCGCGCTTGCGCGGTCATGGTGATTTCAGTGCACTTGCATTGCACATGGTTGAGCCAGTACCTCCACCTTAATTTGCTCGCCCTTGCGCGGTCGTGGTGATTCACATCGCACTTGTATCACACACGGTTAAGATATTATACCCCGTGTCCGTTGTGGGTCACCAGAGTCTTTGCAGCAAAAAATAACGTTAGAGAGGGTCAAAAGACAGCCACACCAACATGTGGCCCAAATATATATGAGTGAAAAGGGTGGTCTGTGATGTTCAAAATTCCAATGCACAACTTTGAGCCCGCGGGCCCACGGTTGGGCGCGTCATTGAAGATCGATGAGAGGGGCCAGAAGTCAAGAACCACCTGGAAGTGGCCAAATATATGTACGAATATTGGGGGTGTTTAAAACTTTAAATACACAATGCATAACTTTAGTGGCACCTACCTCGCAAACCCAAAAGCACCCTAACAACCACCTAGCTAGGATATATATAATGACTTAATGTCATACCTAGCTAGGATGCTTGGCCCACCACCTCCCACTTCGTGTCGGTGGGGCGGATGCACGTAATGATCGATACTTTGGTCATACATGCATGTCACCTTAACCTACCATAAGACGGACCAATGAATCTTTCGTTTAGTCAAATGACAGTTGTTGCTGTCGATAAACCGCTTGGGCCAATAGATTGAACCATCATAAAAATCGCACGAGAGGGACCACAAAACCAACACCTCTTGCATGCGGCCCAAAATGATGTACGTTGGGAAGGGGTGGTGTCTGTTTTCAATATAGAATAATGTAAAATTTAGATGTTGTGCCTACCTCTCGATACAGACAGCAACCTTGAAGGCAAGGTAGTTAAGGACGAGATACATATGAAGGGTTTGATGTAGGCCGAACCCAGCGATCCGAGCATCTGGGAGGGAATCCTGACAACGCATGAGCTCGAGCTTTGGTTGAACGACATTTGACAGTGACCATCCCTAACACAAACTAGGAGGAATCCATTCATGGCCAACACATACCCCTCATTATCGGTCAAAGGGATGATATATATACACCCGGGGAGCCCACAGATATCCGTGTCATCACAAAAAACCGCACAAGGGAGACGTGGTCGATAAGAAGACCCCGTATACACTGCATGCGGCCCGAAAATATGTATGGGTACGATGGTGTATGATGTGTTTAAATCCCAAATGCACAACTTTGATGGGCCACACCAACTACATTACAAACCAAACACTGTACCGACTCCAAGCCTGGTTCGATACCTATGATGTCAGTTTCCCAACTTCGAGGTGGCGGCGACGGGGGGAGGGGGTGGGGGCCGTCCCACGCATGCGCTCAAACTTTATTTTGCCTAGCATGGGACACATCTATATATACATCTATACATCTATACACCTATATAGTGTGCGAATAACTATGAAAGTTGCTCGTTGGATGAAGCCAATCCGACGGTAGATAGATGGCAAATCCGAGAACTACTGGCCGTTGGATATCATCTACATTCCACCAGATTCTGCCACATGTACAATCTAGAAGTCTCCATGTTTGAACTTAAGCACAATGCACAAACCTCAAAACACAAGCACTTCTCCTTTGTTCTCTAGAATCTTCCATATCTTAATTGCCCAAACCTTTTTTCTAAATGAATTGTCACTTTTTGTTTTTACCTTTACAATGCACAATTCCATGAATCTTAAAATAGCTTTTTATAAGACTAATTGATTTTGGATGAGATGAACTATAAGAATTAAATGAACATCTACATCATGCATATCTGGGAGAAGAGGCGGGAAACTGATGAGAGGAGTGGCGAGAAACGGTAGCCTGTTTTGAATGAAAACCTAGTAGAGAAGGAAGCGTGAGCTACACGACGCATGCGCACAATGCTTACCCATGTACTACATGTGATGTCGAATGGCTTAGGGTTGCCATTTGATCTGGGAGCATCCAATGGCGCACATGTACAATCCGTGGGGTTTGGGTTCTGGCCAGTCAGAACGCAGGACTCAGATCGCGCGCTTAGCGGGTGGGGGGGATATCATACGGAAACCAACATTCGATGGAAACTGGTGAAAACCAAGAGAAAAAGATGTTTTGAAGTTTCCAAAAAATTCAAAAAAATGTAGGATGTTAAGAGGATGATGTTTTATTGCCACACAAAATTTCAAGTTGAAACACATTACGAGATGTGAGCTATGAAAAAGACAAAATCAGTGTTAAATAGTGTCGAATAGTAATGTCACTATTCAGGGCGGAATTTGTCTTTTTCATAGCTCACATCTCGTAATGTTTTTCAACTTGAAAATTTGTGTCGTAATAAAACATCACCTTCTTAACATCCCACATTTTTTTTTCAGATTTTTATGAAACTTTAAAATATGGTTTCCACGAAGTTTTCATTGAATATCGGCTTTCATGAGTGAACTGTGTGCTATTTGAAAACATTTCGTGAGAAGAATCTTGGTTTTTAAATCCCCGTAAATCCAAAACTAAGCTGAAAACCATGAAACCTGCCATGGTGTCACGACATTGCACTTATATGTCAAGGAGTTTTTTTGTCTATTATGGCGCAAGTTTTATTACAAGCCTCTTACAAACCGGAGCTTCTCTCAAAGAAGCCTCGTGGTTCCGATAGGGAAACGTACCCCCCTTGTGGGCGAAACGTAATCACTGCCTCTTTTCACCTTGTATTTTCTTCTATGGGCAACAGAACAACAGGATATCCGTGCTGAAATTTAAACTTATTCAGGGTTTGTTTGGCCTTTTTATACACTAATTGAGTTTCCTAGGCATTTAATGTCCATAATACAAATCTGAACTATAAATACATGCTCCAGTTCACCAAAATGGCTAGAAAAATTATACATGTGTCCTTGGGTGCATGTTTAGGTCCCATGCCACGAATGGGAACGGATTACAATTGTACTGGTGTCATGGCTCGTCCTCAAATATTTCGAATCTCGGTTTTTAAGTCCCCATAAATCCTAAACTCACCAGAAAGTCATCAAAGGTGGCATGTGGTGTCACGTCATGGCACATATATGTTGTGGTAAAAACATTGTCCAATTTGGGCCAAGCTTTATTACAAACCTCTTACAAAAACTGGAGCATCTCTCAAAGAAGCCTCGTGGTTTTGATAGGGAAACGTGTTCCCCTTTGGGCAAAACGTAATCACTGCATCTTTTCTCCTTGTATTTTCTTCCATGGGCAACATGGAACGACATGATATCCGTGCTGAAATTTAAACTTATTCAGGGTTCATTTGGCCTTTTTATACACTAATTGAGTTTCCTAGGCATTTAATGTCCATAATTCAAATCTGAACTACAAATACACGCTCCAGTTCACCAAAATGGCTAGAAAAATATACATGTGTCCTTGGGTGCATGTTTAGGTCTCATGTCAGGAATGGGAACGAATTACAACTATACCGGTGTCCTGGCTCGTCCGCAAACATTTCGAATCTCGGTTTTTAAGTCCCCATAAATCCTAAACTCACCAAAAAGTCATCAAAGGTGGCATGGTGTCACGTCATGGCACATATATGCCATGGTAAAAACATTGCCAATTTGGGCCAAGATTTATTACAAACCTCTTACAAACCGGAGCCTGTCATAAGAACCCTCGTGGTTTCGATAGGGAAACATGTCCCCTTGTGGGCCAAACGATAATCACTCCCTCTTCCAGCCTCGTATTTGCTTCTACACGCGACACGAAACAACTAGAGATTCACGCTGAACTTTGAAATTATTCAGGGTTCGTTTGACCTTTTTTATTCATTAATTGAGTTTTCTAGGCATTTAATGTCCATCATTCAAATCCGAACTACAAATACATGCTCCAGTGCACCAAAATGGCTAGAAAAAACGTACATGTTTCCTTGGGGTGCATGTTTAGGTCCCATGGAATGAATGGGGACGAATTCAACCGTCTCACCGTCCTGGCTAGGCAACAAACATTGCGAATCTCGGTTTTTAAATGTCTGTAAATCCATAACTCACCAGGAAATCATGAAACTTGGCATGGTGTCACTACATGGTACATATAATTATCCAATTTGGGCGAAGCTATATTGCAAGCCTTTTACAAACCGGAGCATATCGCAACCCTCATGGCCCCGGTGGGGAAACATGCCCCTCTTGTGGGCGGAACGATAATCGATGCCTCTTCTCACCTTGAATTTGTTTTCTACATGCAACATAGAATAATAGGAGTGTCGAGCTGAAATTTGAAATTGTTCATGGTTTGTTTGGCCATTGTATATATATATATTACTGCTACCTATTGCGCACTGCGTTGGTTTTCCCTTGAAGAGGAAAGGGTGGTGCAGTAAAGCAGCGTAAGTATTTCCCTCAGTTTTTGAGAACCAAGGTATCAATCCAGTAGGAGACCACGCGCAAGTCACCTTGTACCTACACAAACAAATAAGAACCTCGCAACCAATGCGATAAAGGGGTTGTCAATCCCTTCACGGCTACTTGAAAGAGTGAGATCTGATAGAGATGATAATAATAAGATAAGTATTTTTGGTATTTTTATGATATAGATTGAAAGTAAAGATTGCAAAATAAAATAGATTGGAAACTTGTATGATGGAAAATAGACCTGGGGGCCATAGGTTTCACTAGTGGCTTCTCTCGAGATAGCATAAGTATTACGGTGGGTGAACAAATTACTGTCGAGCAATTGATAGAAAAGCGAATAATTATGAGAATATCTAGGCATGATCATGTATATAGGCATCACGTCCGTGACAAGTAGACCGACTCCTGCCTGCATCTACTACTATTACTCCACACATCGATCGCTATCCAGCATGCATCTAGAGTATTAAGTTCATAAGAACAGAGTAACGCCTTAAGCGAGATGACATGATGTAGAGGGATAAACTCATGCAATATGATATAAACCCCATCTTTTTATCCTCGATGGCAACAATACAATACGTGTCGTTTCCCTTTCTGTCACTGGGATCGAGCACCGCAAGATTGAACCCAAAGCTAAGCACTTCTCCCATCGCAAGAAAGATCAATCTAGTAGGCCAAACCAAACTGATAATTCGAAGAGACTTGCAAAGATAAACCAATCATACATAAAAGAATTCAGAGAAGATTAAAATATTGTTCATAGATAAACTTGATCATAAACCCACAATTCATCGGATCTCGGCAAACACACCGCAAAAGAAGATTACATCAAATAGATCTCCAAGAGAATCGAGGAGAACATTGTATTGAGATCGAAAGAGAGAGAATAAGCCATCTAGCTACTAGCTATGGACCCGAAGGTCTGAGGTAAACTACTCACACATCATCGGAGGGGCCATGGAGTTGATTTAGAGGCCCTCCGTAATCAATGCCCCCTCCGACGGAGCTCCGGAAAAGGCCCCAAGATGGGATCTCTTGGGTATAGAAGGTTGCGGCGGTGGAAATAGGGTTTCATGGTGCTCCTGGATGTTTGCGGGGTATATGAATATATATAGGATGAAGAATTTGGTCGGTGGAGCAACAAGGGGCCCACGAGGGTGGAGGGCGCGCCTAGGGGGGTAGGCGCGCCCCTTGCCTCGTGGCCTCCTCATTGATTGCTTGACGTCCACTCCAAGTCCTCTGGATCACATTTGTTCCAAAAATCACGCTCCCGAAGGTTTCATTCAGTTTGGACTCCGTTTGATATTCCTTTTCTGCGAGACACTAAAATAGGCAAAAAACAACAATTTGGGTTGGGCCATCGGTTAATAGTTTAGTCCCAAAAATAATATAAAAGTGTAAAATAAAGCCCATTATCATCCAAAACATATAATATAATAGCATGGAACAATAAAAAATAATAGATATGTTGGAGACGTATCAAGCATCCCCAAGCTTAATTCCTGCTCGTCCCCGAGTAGGTAAATGATAAAAACAGAATTTTTGATGTGGAATGCTTCCTAACATATTTCTCAATGTAATTTTCTTTATTGTGGCATGAATGTTTAGATCCAAAAGATTCAAGATAAAAGTTTAATATTGACATAAAAATAATAATACTTCAAGCATACTAACTAAGCAATCATGTCTTCTCAAAATAACATGGCCAAAGAAAGTTCATCCCTACAAAATCATATAGTTTTGTCATGCTCCATTTTCGTCACACAAGAATGCTCTCATCATGCACAACCCCGATGACAAGCCAAGCAATTGTTTCATACTTTAGTAATCTCAAACTTTTTTCAACTTTCACGCAATACATGAGTGTGAGCCATGGATATAACACTATGGGTGGAATAGAATATAATGAAGGGGGTTATGTGGAGAAGACAAAATGGAGAAAGTCTCACATCGACGCGGCTAATCAATGGGCTAGGGAGATGCCCATCAATTGATGTCAATGCAAGGATTAGGGATTGCCATGCAACGGATGCACTAGAGCTATAAATGTACGAAAGCTCAACAAAAGAAACTAAGTGGGTGTGCATCCAACTTGCTTGCTCACGAAGACCTAGGGCACTTGAGGAGGACCATTGTTGGAATATACAAGCCAAGTTCTATAATGAAAAATTCCCACTAGTATATGAAAATGAAAAAACAAGAGACTCTCTATCATAAAGATCATGGTGATACTTTGAAGCACAAGTGTGGAAAAAAGGATAGTAGCATTTCCCCCCCTTTTTTGGGCCTTCTTTTTCTTTTATTATTTGGCCTTTCTTTTTTCCTTTTTTATGGGACAATGCTCTATTACTGATGATCATCACAGTTATATTTATTTACAACTCAATGATTACAACTCGATACTAGAACAAGATATGACTTTATATGAATGCGTCTGGCGGTGTACCGAGATTGCGATGAATCAAGAGTGGCATGTATGAAAAAATTATGAACGGTGTTTTTTCCACAAATATGATGTCAACTACATGATCATGCAAAGCAATATGACAATGATGACGTGTGTCATAATTAACGGAACGGTGGAAAGTTGCATGGCAATATATATCGGAATGGCTATGGAAATGCCATAATAGGTAGGTATGGTGGCTGTTTTGAGGAAGATATAAGGAGGTTTACGTGTGATAGAGCATATCATATCACAGGGTTTGGATGCACCAGCGAAGTTTGCACCAACTCTCAAGGTGAGAAAGGACAATGCACGGTACCGAACAGGCTAGCCATGGTGGAAGGGTGAGAGTGCATATAATCGATGGACTCAACATTAGTCATAAAGAACTCACATACTTATTGCAAAAATCTACAAGTCATCAAAAACTAAGTATTACGCGCATGCTCCTAGGGGGATAGATTGGTAGGAAAAGACCATCGCTTGTCCCCGACCGCCACTCATAAGGCAGACAATCAAATAACACCTCATGTTTCAAATTTGTTACACAACGTTTACCATACGTGCATGCTAAGGGACTTGCAAACTTCAACACAAGTATTCCTTAAATTCACAACTACTCAACTAGCACAACTTTGATATCACTATCTCCATATCTCAAAACAATCATAAAGTATCAAATTTCTCTTAGTATTCAATGCACTTATATGAAAGTTTTTATTATGCCTAAAATCAAATGCCATGTTGTTCTAAAGGACTTATCAAAATAATATAAGTTAAGCATGAGAGATCAATTATTTCTATAAAATAAAACCACCACCGTGCTCTAAAAGATATAAGTGAAGCACTAGAGCAAAATTATATAACTCAAAAGATATAAGCGAAGCTCATAGAGTATTCTAACAAATTCCAAATAATAAATGGCTCTCTCAAAAGGTGTGTACAGAAAGGATGATTGTGGTAAGCTAAGAAATAAATACTCAAATAATACAATACACTCCAAGCAAAACACATATCATGTGGCGAATAAAAATATAGCTCCAAGTAAAGTTACCGATAGAAGTAGACGAAAGAGGGGATGCCTTCCGGGGCATCCCCAAGCTTTGGCTTTTAGATGTCCTTAGATTATCTTGGGGGTGCCATGGGAATCCCCAAGCTTAGGCTCTTGCCACTCCTTGTTCCATAATCCATTAAATCTTTACCCAAAACTTGAAAACTTCACAGCACAAAACTTAAAGTAGAAAATGTCGTTAGCTCCGTTAGCGAAAGAAAATAAAAGACCACTTCAAGGTACTGTAATGAACTGATTATTTATTTATATTGGTGTTATACCTACTGTATTTTAACTTCTCTATGGTTTATACACTATTTTACTAGCCATAGATTCATCAAAATAAGCAAACAACACATGAAAAACGGAATCTGTCAAAAACAGAACAGTCTGTAGTAATCTGTAGCTAGCGCAAGATCTGGAACCCCAAAAATTCTAAAATAAATTGATGGACGTGAGGAATTTATCTATTAATCATCTGCAAAAATAATTAACTAAATAGCACTTTCCAAATAAAAATGGCAGTAGTTCTCGTGAGCGCTAAAGTTTCTGTGTTTTACAGCAAGTTCAACAAGACTTTCCCCAAGTCTTCCCAACGGTTCTACTTGGCACAAACACTAATTAAACACAAAAACACAACCAAATCAGAGGCTAGATAAATTATTTATTACTAAACAGGAGCAAAAAGCAAGGAATAAGAATAAAATTGGGTTGCCTCCCAACAAGCGCTATCATTTAACGCCCGTAGCTAGGCATAAAAGCAAGGAATAGATCTAGGTATTGCCATTCTTTTAATCTTT
This sequence comes from Triticum urartu, assembly GCF_003073215.2. Classification (NCBI taxonomy): domain Eukaryota; kingdom Viridiplantae; phylum Streptophyta; class Magnoliopsida; order Poales; family Poaceae; genus Triticum; species Triticum urartu. The sequence goes on along the minus strand of NC_053026.1, from coordinate 391,399,350 downwards.
TAGCGGAGTCATGCTCGAATCTGGGAGGTTCTTTATGTTTCCCTTCATATTCGGAAATTTTTAGATCTAAAGAGTCCAACCGCTTATTACAAAGAGTGATCAACATATTCATGCGGTGAAGATTCCCGCTAACACTCTTAAGAGGTTCAAGAGATTTTTGTAATATTTTCGTTACTTCGCAAATTTTCTCAAAAACTTGGGTTTCTTCCTGGGTATGATGAGGCCTCTTTTGTTGAGGTAGTTGTCCCCACTATTCCCTCTATAATTTCGTGCGCAATACTGGGATCAACTTCGATAAAAGTTCCTTTGGCAACACAGTCCAAGAGTTGTCTATGGGACATAGTCCAACATAAAAATTGTGAAGCAAAATTCTAAAATTCACCTCTAGGGTGCAATTACAATAAGATTCCATCGCCCTAAACCAATCATCTTTTAAGTTTTCTCCTTGTCTTTGTTTGAAGTGAAGAACCTCAAACTCGTGGGACAAAGGAGTGGATAAAGGACTAGCCATAACAACGAAGCAAGCGGAAAAGAGGCGAACGAAAAGAGAGGGAGAAAGGAAAAGAGGGTGAATAAAACGGCAAGGGTGAAGTGGGGGAGAGGAAAACGAGAGGTAAACGGAAAATAATGTAATGCGAAGGATAAGAGTTGTGATGGGTACTTGGTATGTCTTGACTTGGCGTAGATCTCCCCGGCAACGGCGCCAGAAATCCTTCTTGCTACCTCTTTAGCACTGCGTTGGTTTTCCCTTGAAGAGGAAAGGGTGGTGCAGTAAAGCAGCGTAAGTATTTCCCTTGGTTTTTGAGAACCAAGGTATCAATCCAATAGGAGACCACGCGCAAGTCATCTCTTACCTACACAAACAAATAAGAACCTCGCAACCAACGCGATAAAGGGGTTGTCAATCCCTTCACGGCCACTTGCACAAGTGAGATCTGATAGAGATGGTAATAATAAGATAAGTTTTTTGGTATTTTTATGATATAGATTGAAAGTAAAGATTGCAAAATAAAATATATTGGAAACTTATACGATGGAAATAGACCCGGGGCATAGGTTTCACTAGTGCCTTCTCTCAAGATAGCATAAGTATTTACGGTGGCTGAACAAATTACTGTCGAGCAATTGATAAAAAGCGAATATTTATGAGATATCTAGTATGATCATGTATATAGGCATCACGTCCGTGTACAGTAGACGAACTCCTGCATCTACTACTATTATCCACACATCGACCTATCCAGCATGCATCCTAGAGTATTAAGTTCATAAGACAGATAACGCTTTAAAGCAAGATGACCATGATGTAGAGGGATAAACTCATGCAATATGATATAAACCCATCTTTTTATCCTCGATGGCAACAATACAATACGTCATTTCCTTTACTGTCACTGGGAATCGAGCACCGCAAGATGAACCCAAAGCTAAGCACTTCTCCATTGCAAGAAAGATCAATCTAGTAGCCACCAAACTGATAATTGAAGAGACTGCAAAGATAACAATCATACATAAAGAATTCAAAGAAGAATTCAAATTGTTCATAGATAAACTTGATCATAAACCCACAATTCGGATCTCGACAAACACACGCAAAAAGATTACATCGATAGATCTCCAAGAGAATCGAGGAGAACTTTGTATTGAGATCCAAAAGAGAGAAGAAGCCATCTAGCTACTATATGGACCCGAAGGTCTGAGGTAAACTACTCACACATCATCGGAGGGGCCATGGAGTTGATGTAGAGGCCCTCCGTGATCAATGCCCCCTCAGGCCGGAGCTCAAAAAAGGCCCAAGATGGGATCTCTTGGGTACAGAGGTTGCGGTGGTGGAAATAGGGTTTCATGGCTCCCTGGATGTTTTAGGGTATAAGAGTATATATAGGCGAAAGAAGTAGGTCGGTGGAGCTCTGTGGGGCCCACGAGGGTGGAGGGCGCATCTACCACCCTGGGCGCGCTGCCCTACCTCGTGGCCGCCTCGTTGCTTCCTTGACCTCCACTCCAAGTCCCCTGGATTGCATTTGTTCCAAAAAAGATCCTCGCCGAAGGTTTCATTCCGTTTGGACTCCGTTTGATATTCCTTTTCTGCGAAACACTGAAATAGGCAAAAAAACATCAATTTGGGCTGGGCCTCCGGTTAATAGGTTAGTCCCAAAAATAATATAAAAGTGTAAAATAAAGCCCGTTATCATCCAAAACAGATAATATAATAGAATGGAACAATCAAAAATTATAGATACATTGGAGACGTATCAATTACTAATTACTAAGTTTTCTATGCATTTAATGTAGTCCATAATTCAAATTTGAACTACAACCACATGCTGCAGTGAAGCAAAATGGGTGGGAAATCATACATGTGTCATTGGGTGCATGTTTAGGTCTCATTTAAGGAATGAGAACGAATTACAAACTTGTCGTCGTCCTGAAACAATGAGAATCTCGGTTTTTAAATCCCAGTAGATAAAAAAGTCACTCAAAAAACATGAAACTTGGCATGGTTTCATGACATGGCACATATATGCCGTGGTAAAAAAATCGTCCAGTTTGAGAAGAGGCGCACACATTAGTAGCCAACGAAGTCCTTTTTGAAACAAAAAGCTGACACGTTAATATCGCAAATGGTTGTAGTATATTACCCATGTCGAAATTTAACCATACTCAGTGGCGTGTGTGTAGCTGTTCGATTAGACGGGACGAGCACGAGAAGTCTGCCGTGCAGGCTCTACAGGACGCGTGCGAGCAATCCGCCGCGCAGGCTCGGCGGGACGTGTGCATCCTGTCCACCTCGGAGGCTCGATGGGACATGTGCGAGCAGCAAGGCCGCCCATGCTCACCGGGAAGCGAGCTCTTTGACCTCCATGCACCAGCTGCCGCCGTCGCGCTCACAACTTCTCCATTAATGGGTTAACTAAAGCACCTAGATGGAGGGTGTTTGCTTGTGATCCCATGGCAACATTTGCTTTGTTCGTGTTTTCAACTCGTATTCCGCCCTAATTTAAATTGCCACATAGGGCAAGGAATAATACGACCACAAATAAAATGGCAACAGATAATACGACGACAAATTTACAATGACGCAGATAATAATTGTCTTACATATTTCGGATAATTTAAAATGCCACATGCGGCAAAGCCCGGACACGGGGGCAAGAGAAGAAGGAAATTGTAGACAACGATCCGGGTCGCTACTGTCTCTACTCGTCGATGGATCACCGGGCGGAAAAATCCTCCAACTCCTTTTTCAATTCCTCACTACTTTGCTTGAAAGTAGCCACAAATTCCTCCACCTCCTGCTCGCGCTCGATCTGGAGCTTCCTCAAGCCACCCATCAGTTCCTCGATGACCGATTTCAGCGTCATCTCCGAGGCACTGCTCTGCTCATGCAGCATCTTCCTGCCGGTGGCCTCCTCCTCCTTCTCGGTGACCAACTTGAGGAGCTTCGCATTGTCATCCATGAGTTGCTCGACAAGGCCAGTTGCCTTGTCAACCGAGGCATCAGTGATCTTGAGCAGCTTCATCAACCCGTCGACCAGCTCCTGCTACGTAGTGACGCCAGCGAGAATGTCATCGTCACTGGCGAAGGACTTCGGGAACACCGGCTCGTCCTGATGGCCGACGATGCAAATGCGCTTGTGAGAGCCCTCGCGTGCCTGTGAGATCTCGTTCGAGGGCTCCGCGGCGCGCTAGGACATCTCTGCTACAGCTGCGGCTTCGCAGCGGGACCTCTCTAGTGCTTCCGCGGCCTTGGTCTTTGCTTCCTGGTTATATGTCCACCCTAAACTCCTCCTACCGGTCATGGCGGAACGACTTGACAGAAAAAATAGTTTTGTGGGTGATGAGGAGAGGAACTGTGAAGTAATTTTCAAGTGGGCAGTTTTAATAGCCCAGTGCTAAGTGTGAACACATATTAGTTTGATAGGTGTGAACAGACTTGCAATTACTTATTGCGTTGTCGGGGTGTCGGTGGTCGGGGTGTCAGGTATCGGGGTGTCAGTGGTCGAGGTCGGGGTGTGGTGTCAGGGTGTCGGGGTCGGGGTCGGGGTCGGGGTGTCGGGGTGTGGTGTCAGGGTGTCGGAGGTCGGGGTGGGGGGTCGGGGTGTCGATTGTCAGTGTCTCAGGGTGTCGGGGTCGGGGTGTCGGTGGTCGGGGTCGGGGTGTCGGTGGTCGGGGTGTCAGGTATCAGGGTGTCGGTGGTCGGGGTCGGGGTCGGGGTGTCGGTGGTATTCTTCTTCTTCTCCTCATCTCCTCTAGCTTTCTTCTTCTCCTCCTCTCCTCTGTCTTCTTCTTCTTCTTCTTCTTCTTCTTCTTCGTTCTCCTCCTCCTCCTCCTCCTCCTCCTCTTCTTCTTCTTCTTCTTCTTCTTCTTCTTCTTCTTCTTCTTTTTCATCTTCTTCTTCTCATTTTTCCTCTTCCTAAACCTAGCACTAATTAACCTAAAACAAAATAGGAAAAAACTACACCTAAACCTAGCTATTCTTCTTCTCCTCCTCTTCTTCTAATTATTCTTAGTTTTTTTCATGACTAAACATAAATCTAAAAGTAAACTAAACCTAAGATCAAACTAAAAGTAATCTAAACTAAACTAAATATAAAATCAAAGTAAAAGTAATCTAAACTAAACTAAATCTAGAACAAAACTAAAAGTAATCAAAACTAAAAAACAGAAGAAAGAAAAGAGGAGAGGAGGGGTGTGGCCGGAGCTCACCTGCGGCAGGGGTGGGATGGCCTGCGGCAGGGTGGCAGGCCCCAGGGGAGCTGGGCGGCGGAGGGGCGCTGGCCGGGCGGAGGGGGCGCCGGGTGGTGGTGGCGACGAGGCCTCGGGGCTTCGGGGCGGCGGGTGGGGCGGAGGCAGCGTCCGGGCGATAGCGAGGCGGTGCTGGCCGGGCGGAGGTGGCGTCGGGCGGTGGTGGCGACGGGGCCGCAGGGCTCCGGGGCGGTGGGGTGGTGGTGCAGCGGCGTGGGGCGGCGGCAGCATCTAGGCAGCTGCAGTGGCGCTCGGCGGCGGCGGTGCGGTCGCGGGTGAGTTGGGGGGCGCAGGGTGGAGTAAGAGAGAGGGGGAGAGAGGGGGTGGGGCCGGAGAGACAGAGAGGGGACACGTTCTTTGCCATCCGCTAGCGGGCGACAAAGGGCGCGCATAGCAGAAGGGGGAGACGACCGTTAGCTGGGCCCTTTCTTTGCTGTCCACCAGCGGACAGCAAAGGTCCTACAGGCAGACGGCAAAGATTAGGTAGGCGTCAAAGAAACTGTGGGTCCCACCTCGCTCTTTGCCGTCAGCCAGCTAACGGCAAAGAAGCAGCTGATGGCAAATAACCTTTTTGCCATCTACCATTTCTTTGCCGTCCGCTTACATAAAGCGGACGACAAAGAGCCTCTTTGCCATCAGCTGGCAGATGGCAAAGAGGAGGCAGATGGCAAAATGCCAGATTCCAGTAGTGACCTATTAGGTGAAATCCGTCCAGTATAGTTTTATATTACATATTGCTTTCTTTAAAAAGAGTAATTACTCTGGCTTGTAAGTTCTCTAATGCAGGATAAGTTGACTACTGCAAAAGGGATTGTTATGTCACTAAGCTGTTTAATGACTCGTACCGGTTTATATCATGGTCAAATATGGAGAATCTCAAGACAACTCCTCGAGTCGTCTTAAGACTCGGCGGCTACACATACATGACTAGGCAAATTGGCCGGTTTCAGTGAATTCAAGAACTCCGGATCATTGGAGGGAAAAATAACCCGGCCCCGGAGGCTACTGCCTTATTGGTGAATATTTAAAGGCCGTCAGAAAATTTCCGGCTTAAAATGAAGGATTCTGGTTCAAAATCCGGTTCAAGGGAAACCTGTCTCCCACAAAGCGCTGAAGCTCTCAATATCCGGTTAAAAATTCCGGTTCAAAAAGAATTCATCTCTCGCAAGTTTGAGTTCTCAGAAAAATTAGAAGTTGCCAAAGAGAACTTGCTGCCATGATGCGCGGTTCAAACATGGGTTATCCTACCTTATGGGCTCATCTGATTATGGTCACTTGGGGGCTTCCTGCTCGTATTCGAAGCATAGCTGTGAATATCCCTCTTGATCGACGCAATGCCACACTTATGGTCACTTGGGGGTTTCCTGCTCGTATTCGAAGCATAGCTGTGAATATCCCTCTTGATCGATGCAATGCCACACTTATGGTCACTTGGGGGCTTCCTGCTCGTATTCGAAGCATAGCCGTGAATATCCCTCTTGATCGGTGCAATGCCACACTTATGGTCACTTGGGAGCTTCCTGCTCGTATTCGAAGCATAGCTGTGAATATCCCTCTTGATCGGCGCAATGCCACACTTATGGTACTTGGGGGCTTCCTGCTCGTATTCGAGGCATAGCTGTGAATATCCCTCTTGATCGGTGCAATGCCACACTTATGGTCACTTGGGGGCTTCCTGCTCGTATTCGAAGCATAGCTATGAATATCCCTCTTGATCGGCGCAATGGCACACTTATGGTCACTTGGGGGCTTCCTGCTTGTATTCGAAGCATAGTTGTGAATATCCCTCTTGATCGGCGCAATGCCACACATATGGTCAGTTGGGGGCTTCATGCTCGTATTCGAAGCATAGCTGTGAATATCCCTCTTGATCGGCTCAATGCCACAAACCAATTGGGGGCTTCCTGCTCATATTTGAAGCATAACTGTAAATATCCCACTTGGTCCGGCTCATATGCCATGCTCACAAAACACTTGGGGGTTTCCTGTTCAAACATAGTTGTATTCACCAAAGAGAACATAGTGTTACTACACCTTGCTGTATAAGACGCTAGTTTATGATGATATTAAATACTTGGAAGTATCGTCTTCTAAGTTTTAGATTATTACCCTCACTGGATGTGGCGATTTGCCAGTATATTTTGGATTGCGCCATTGGAATCATGCCTTATAAATCATTGGATTGTTACCTTCACTGGGTATGGCAATGTAAGCCAACAATATAAATCAATCCTACAGGTATGTTTTCCTGATTATATGAATATGTGAGGTTTGATAACCCAACCTGGCTTTTAACTTTAAAGTTGCCACTATGTTTAGGCTTGAATGGCCTTAATATAGTCTTTTCCATTATTGCATAAGACTATATTATATTTGGGTTGTTACCTACCCTGGCTTTTGACGTTAAGTCACCAGGGCGTATGTTGCTTAAACTCTATGCAGGATTTTCAGAACTATGACTTATATAAATGATTAAGTTCAAGCTCATCATCAAAATTGATGTTTCAAAAGGGTTATCCATTCTAGATTTTCTCAAAGGCTATAAGCCGCCGGGTTATAAAAATTCCAGCTTACAATGAATGCGCATTAAGTCGCCATGGGCCAAGAGCCGCCGAGTATTTAAACTATACTCCGGATTTATTTGTCAACCGATAAGGTATTCACATCTTTCATAGCCAAAATTGGCTGGATTTTCATGATGATATTGAATGATTGAGGTTTTTTATACCGGATTATATTCTTCAAATCTTGAATAGCCAACATGGCTGGTTTTTTATTATGGTTATCAATAAATCAATATTATGGTTGAGGTTTCCAAAGTCGCTCCAGCGCAATGGCTATTATTTCTTTATCAATGGATATGATTTATTCTACAATGAAAGGAATAGTCCCGAGTCGCTGCAGGCTTACGACCCGACACTTGGGGGCTACATAATTCAAATCATGAATACCAAATATGGAAGTCTCATGTCGCAGCAAGCATGCACCATGAAACTTGGGGGCTAATGCAAGGTCATTTCTTACTTGTCTCGTTGAAGACCCGACTCATCACATCGTAATGAGCCAGCCCTTGGGGGCTACTAATTGCTCCTGTTAAAAATTCAAGGTACATAAGTTAAATCCATTATATTGAAGGGTCCATTGCTCAGTTGGTAAAGCACAAGGCTCTTAACCTTGTGTGCGTGGGTTCAGGCCCCATGGTGGGAGTTACATCATATGATGGTATTTTTTGAAGTGTATATAAAGTCCCAGCTCAGTATTGTCTTGCTGAGCCGGCCCTTGGAAGCTACACGTTGCTGCTCAAGTCTACATGGTCATATCTACAAAGTCCATGCTCATTATTGCATAATGACCCGGCCCTTGGGGGCTACACTGGTTGAAGTTTTCATGAGTATAAGGAAATTACAAGTCCCAGGTTGCTGCAAGCATGACAACCCGGCACTTGGGGGCTACATATGTGGAATATTCAATTTTGACTAGTGACTAAGATGAACAACCTGGATTTCTTTAATGTTGCAACATTTATATTGAACCATGTCTTAAGATGTTACTACGCTCCCTTCTTAAGACTTGGGGGCTACAAGTGATAAGCATATAAGAGGTACATTTTCAAGCTTGATGTTAGCAACAATTATGACCCAGTGCTATAATATTAACAAACCGGCAATTGTGGAAGAATAAACCGGCAAGTTCTACATCTTCAAGCCGGCTGAAAATCAGATGAGTATTTCAAGACCAATATTTTTGTCAAATTAGATTATTCTTTATAATTGATACATCTCCAACGTATCTATAATTTTGATTGTTCCATGCTATTATATTATCTGTTTTGGATGTTTAATGTGCTTTAATATGCACTTTTATATTATTTTTGGGACTAACCTATTAACCGAAGGCCCAATGCAAATTGTTGTTTTTTTGCCTATTCAGTGTTTCGCGGAAAAGGAATATCAAACGGAATCCAAACGGAATGAAACCTTCGCGAGGATCTTTTTTGGAACAAATGCAATCCAGGGGACTTGGAGTGGAGGTCAAGGAAGCAACGAGGCGGCCACGAGGTAGGGCAGCGCGCCCAGGGTGGTAGATGCGCCCTCCACCCTCGTGGGCCCCACAGAGCTCCACCGACCTACTTCTTTCGCCTATATATACTCTTATACCCTAAAACATCCAGGGAGCCATGAAACCACTTTTCCACCGCCGCAACCTTCTGTACCCGTGAGATCCCATCTGGGGACCTTTCCGGTGATCTGCCGGAGGGGGATTCGATCACGGAGGGCTTCTACATCAACACCATAGCCTCTCCGATGATGTGTGAGTAGTTTACCACAGACCTTCGGGTCGATGGTTATTAGCTAGATGGCTTCTTCTCTCTCTTTGGTTCTTAATACAAAGTTCTCCTCGATGTTCTTGGAGATCTATTTGATGTAATACTTTTTGCGGTGTGTTTGCCGAGATCCAATGAATTGTGGGTTTATGATCAAGTTTATCTATGAACAATATTTGATTCTTCTTTGAATTATTATATGCATGATTTGATATCTTTGCAAGTCTCTTCAAATTATCAGTTTGGTTTGGCCTACTAGATTGATCTTTCTTGCAACGGGAGAAGTGCTTAGCTTTGGGTTCAATCATGCGGTGTCCGTTCCTAGTGATAGTAGGGGCAGCAAGGCATGTATTGTATTGTTGCCATCGAGGATAAAAAGATGGGGTTTATATCATATTGCTTGAGTTTATCCCTCTACATCATGTCATCTTGCCTAATGCGTTGCTCTGTTCTTATGAACTTAATATTGTAGATGCATGTTGGATAGCGGTCGATGTGTGGAGTAATAGTAGTAGATGCAGAATCATTTCGGTCTACTTGACACGGACGTGATGCCTATGTTTATGATCATGCCTAGATATTCTCATAACTATGCACTTTTCTATCAATTGCTCGACAGTAATTTGTTCGCCCACCGTAATATATGCTATCTTGAGAGAAGCCACTAGTGAAACCTATGGCCCCCGGGTCTATTTTACATCATATAAGTTTCCCGTCAACTTGCCAATTTCTGGTGTCGTTTATTTTGCAATCTTTACTTTCCAATCTGTACAAGAAAATAGGAAAAATATTTATCTTATTATCTTTATCAGATCTCACTTTTGCAAGTGGCCGTGAAGGGATTGACAACCCCTTTATCGTGTTGGTTGCAAGGTTCTTAATTGTTTGTGCAGGTACTAGGCGACTTGCCTGAAGTCTCCGACTGGATTGATACCTTGGTTCTAAAAAACTGAGGGAAATACTTACGCTACTTTGATGCATCACCCTTTCCTCTTCAAGGGAAAACCAACGCATGCTCGAGAGGTAGTAAGAAGGATTTCTGACGCCATTGCCAGGGAGATCTACGCTCAAGTCAAGACATACCAAGTACCCATCAAAACTCTTATCCATCGCATTATATTATTTGCCATTTGCCTCTCATTTTTCTCTCCCCCACTTCACCTTTGCCATTTTATTCGCCCTTTTCCGTTCGCTTCTTTTCGCTGGCCTCTTATTTGCTCGTGTGTTGGATTGATTGTTTGTCGCGATGGCTCAAGATAATACTAAATTATGTGACTTTTCCAACACCAACAATAATGATTTTATTAGCACTCCGATTGATCCTACTAACGATGCTGAATCTTGTGAAATCAATACCGCTTTGTTTAATCTTGTTATGAAAGATCAATTTTCTGGCCTTCCTAGTGAAGATGCAGCTACCCATCTAAATAGCTTCGTTGATTTGTGTGATATGCAAAGGAACTAAGATGTGGATAATGATATTGTTAAACTGAAGCTATTTCCGTTTTCGCTTAGAGATCATGCTAAAACTTGGTTCTCTTCTTTGCCTAAAAATAGTATTGATTCATGGAATAAGTGCAAAGATGCTTTTATCTCTAAGTATTTTCCTCCTGCTAAGACCATCTCTCTTAGAAACTATATTATGAATTTTAAGCAACTTGAGCATGAGCATGCTGCACAAACTTGGGAGAGGATGAAATTAATGATACGTAATTGCCCTACACATGGTTTGAATTTATGGATGATTATACAAAAAATTTATGCTGGATTGAATTTTGCGTCTAGAAATCTTTTGGATTCAGCCGTGGGAGGCACTTTTATGGAAATCACTTTAGGAGAATCTAGAAACTCCTAGATAATATTATGGTTAATTATTCTCAATGGCATACCGAAAGATCCATTAGTAAAAAGGTTCATGCGATAGAAGAGATTAATGTTTTGAGTGGAAAAATGGATGAACTTATGAAATTGTTTGGTAATAAGAGTGTTTCTTCTGATCCTAATGATATGCCTTTGTCCACTTTGATTGAGAATAATAATGAATCTATGAATGTGAATTTTGTTGGTAGAAACAATTTTGGTAACAACGCGTATCGAGGAAATTTTAATTCTAGGCCATTTCCTAGTAATTCCTCTAATATAATTCCTACAACAACTCTTATGGAAATTTTAATAAGATGCCCTCTGATTTTGAGACTAGTGTTAAAGAATTTATGAATTCACAAAAGAATTTCAATGCTTTGCTTGAAGAAAAATCGCTTAAGATTTATGAGTTGGCTAGGAACATGGATAGAATTTCTCTTGATGTTGATTCTTTGAAACTTAGATCTATTCCACCTAAGCATGACATTAACGAGTCTCTCAAAGCCATGCAAATTTCCATTTATGAGTGCAAAGAAAGAACCTCTAGGATGCGTGCTAAAAATGATTGCTTTGTGAAAGCGTGTTCTTCTAGTTTTCATGATAATAATCATGTAGATCTAAAAATGATTGATGTGTCTCCTATTAAATCTTTATTTTCCAATATGAATCTTGATAAATGTGGGACTGGAGATGAGTCAACTTTTGTTAAAAGGTGTCCCAATGATTCAGTGTTTTTAGATCTTGATGCAAAAATTAGTAAAAGTGGGATTGAAGAGGTCAAAACTTTACATAGCAATGAACCCACTATTTTGGATTTCAAGGAATTTAATTATGATAATTGCTCTTTGATAGATTGTATTTCCTTGTTGCAATCCGTGTTAAATTCTCCTCATGCTTATGATCAAAACAAAGCTTTTACCAAACATATCGTTGATGCTTTAATGCAATCTTATGAAGAAAAACTAGAATTAGAAGTTTTATCCCTAGAAAACTTTATGATGAGTGGGAACCTACTATTAAAATTAAGATTAAAAATCATGAATGCTATGCTTTATGTGATTTGGGTGCTGGTGTTTCCACGATTCTAAAAACTTTGTGTGATGTGTTAGGTTTCCGTGAATTTGATGATTGTTCTTTAAATTTGCATCTTGCGGATTCAGCCATTAACAAACCTATGTGAAGGATTAATTATGTTATTATTGTTGCAAATAGGAATTATGTGCGCGTAGATTTCATCGTTCTTAATATAGATTGCAATCCTACATGTCCTATTATTTTTGGTAGACCTTTCCTTAGAACGATTGGTGCAATTATTGACATGAAAGAAGGAAATATTAGATTCCAATTTCCGTTAAGGAAAGGCATGGAACACTTTCCTAGAAAGAAAATTAAATTACCTTATGAATCAATTATGAGAGCCACTTATGGATTGCATACCAAAAATGACAATACCTAGATCTATTCTTGTTTTTATGCCTAGCTAGGGGCGTTAAACGATAGCGCTTGTTGGGAGGCAACCCAATTTTATTTTTGTTCCTTGCTTTTTGTTCCTGTTTAGTAATAAATAAATAATCTATCCTTTGTTATGATTGTGTTTTTTATGTTTTAATTAGTGTTTGTGCCAAGTAAAACCTTTAGGATCTTCTTGGGTGATTGTTGTTTGATCTTGCTAGAAAAAAAACAGAAAGTATGCGCTCACGAGAATAATTTTCATTTTTTACTAGTCAGCGATAAAATACCAATTCCAACTGCAGTAGATCAATATACAAATAATTTAGGATGTCCTAATTTTCAGGATTTTTGGAGTTACATAAGTATTCGAAACCTACAGATTACTATGGAATGTTCTGTTTTTGACAGATTCTGTTTTTCGTGTGTTGTTTGCTTATTTTGATGAATCTATGGCTAGTATCGGGGGGTATGAACCATAGAGAAGTTGGAATACAGTACGTTTAACACCAATATAAATAAAGAATGAGTTCATTACAGTACCTTAAGGTGGTGGTTTACTTTCTTATACTAATGGAGCTCATGAGATTTTCTGTTGAGTTTTGTGTTGTGAAGTTTTCATGTTTTGGGGTAAAGATTTGATGGATTTTGGAACAAGGAGTGGCAAGAGCCTAAGCTTGGGGATTCCCAAGGCACCCCAAGGTAAAAATAAAGGACAACCAAAAGCCTAAGCTTGGGGATGCCCCGGAAGGCATCCCCTCTTTCGTCTTCATCTATCGGTAACTTTACTTGAGGCTATATTTTTATTCACCAAATGATATGTGTTTTGCTTGGAGCGTTTTGTATGATTTAAGTCTTCGATTTTTAGTTTACCAAAATCATCCTTTCTGTACACACCTTTTGGAGAGATACACATGAATCAAAATTTATTAGAATACTCTATGTGCTTCACTTATATCTTTTGAGCTAGATAAATTTTGCTCTAGTGCTTCACTTATACCTTTTTTAGAGCATGGTGGTGGTTTTATTTTATAGAAATTCTTGATCTCTCATGCTTCACTTATATTATTTTGAGAGTCTTTTATAACAGCATGGTAATTTGCTTTGGTTATGAAATTAGTCCTAATATGATAGGCATCCAAGATGGGTAAAAGAAACTTTCATATAAAGTGCATTGAATACTATGAGAAGTTTGATTCTTTATGATTGTTTTGAGACATGAAGATGGTGATATTAGAGTCATGCTAGTTGAGTAGTTGTAAATTTGAGAGATACTTGTATTAAAGTTTGTGATTCTCGTAGCATGCACGTATGGTGAACAGATATGTGATGAAGTCGGAGCATGATTTATTTTTTGATTGTCTTCCTTATGAGTGGCGGTCGGGGACGAGTGATGGTCTTTTCCTACCAATCTATCTCCCTAGGAGCATGCACGTAAGACTTCGTTTCGATAACTAATAGATTTTTGCAATAAGTATGTGAGTTCTTTATGACTAATGTTGAGTCCATGGATTATACGCACTCTCACCCTTCCACCATTGCTAGCCTCTCTACTACCGCGCAACTTTCACCGGTACCATAAACCCACCATTTACCTTCCTCAAAACAGCCACCATACGAACCTATTACGACATTTCCATAGCCATTCTGAGATATATTTCCATGCAACTTTCCACCGTTTCGTTTATTATGACACGCTCTATCATTGTCATATTGCTTTGCATGATCATGTAGTTGACATCGCATTTGTGGCTAAGCCGACGTTCATAATTTTTCATACATGTCACTCTTGATTCATTGCACATCTCGGTACACCGCCGGAGGCATTCACATAGTCATATTTTGTTCTAAGTATCGAGTTGTAATTCTTGAGTTGTCAGTAAATAAAAGTGTGATGATCATCATTATTATAGCATTGTCCCCGGTGAGGAAAGGATGATCAAGACTATAATTCCCCCACAAGTCGGGATGAGACTCCGGACAAAAAAAAGAAAGAAAAAGAGGCCATAAAAATGCCCAAATAAAAAATGAGAGAAAAAGAGAGAAGGGGCAATGCTACTATCCTTTTTCCACACTTGTGCTTCAAATAGCACCACGATCTTCATGATAGAGAGTCTCTTATGTTGTCACTTTCATATACTAGTGGGAATTTTTCATATAGAACTGGGTTTGTATATTCCAATGTGCGGCCTCAAAATACCCTAGGTCTTCGTGAGCAAGCAAGTTGGATGCACACCCACTTAAGTTTCTGTTGAGCTTTCATACATTTATAGCTCTAGTGATCTATTGCATGGCAATCCCTACTTACTCACATTAATATCTATTGATGGGCATCTCCATAGCCCATTGATACGCCTAGTTGATGTGAGACTATCTTCTCCATTTTGTCTTCTCCACAACCACCATTCGATTCCACCTATAGTGCTATATCCATGGCTCATGCTCATGTATTGCGTGAAGATTGAAAAAGTTTGGAGAATGTCAAAAGTATGAAACAATTGCTTGGCTTGTCATCGGGGTTGTGCATGATTTAAATATTTTGTGTGATGAAGATAGAGCATAGCCAGACTATATGATTTTGTAGGGATAGCTTCTTGGCCATGTTACTTTTGAGAAGACATATTGCTTGGTTAGTATGCTTGAAGTATTATTGTTTTTATGTTAATATTAAACTTTTGTCTTGAATCTTTCAGATCAAAATATTCATGCCACAATAAAGAAAATTACATTTAAAATTATGTTAGGTAGCATTCCACATCAAAAATTCTATTTTTATCATTTACCTACTCGAGGACGAGCAGAATTAAGCTTGGGGATGCTTGATACGTCTCCAATGTATCTATAGTTTTTGATTGTTCCATGCTATTATATTATCTGTTTTGGATGTTTAATGGGCTTTAATATGCACTTTTATATTATTTTTGGGAC
The DNA here is from genome assembly GCF_003073215.2 of Triticum urartu. Lineage (NCBI taxonomy): Eukaryota > Viridiplantae > Streptophyta > Magnoliopsida > Poales > Poaceae > Triticum > Triticum urartu. The sequence goes on along the minus strand of NC_053026.1, from coordinate 391,384,040 downwards.
TAACCTATTAACCAAAGGCCCAGTGCAAATTGCTGTTTTTTTGCCTATTTCAGTGTTTCGCAAAAAGAATATCAAACGGAATCCAAACGGAATGAAACCTTCACGCGGATCTTTTTTGGAACAAACGCAATCTAGGAGATTTGGAGAGGAGGTTAAGGAAGCAACAAAGCAGCCATGAGGTAGGGCAACGCGCCCAGGGGGGTAGGCACGCCCCCACCCTCGTGGGCCCCACGGAGCTCCACTTGCCTACTTCTTTCACCTATATATACTCTTATACCCTGAAAACATCCAAGGGAGCCACGAAACCACTTTTCCACCGCTGCAACCTTCTGTACCCGTGAGATCCCATCTGGGGACCTTTTCTGGCGATCTGCCGGAGGGGGATTCGATCACGAAGGGCTTCTACATCAACACCATAGCCTCCTCCGATGATGTGTGAGTAGTTTACCTCAGACCTTCGGGTCCATAGCTAGTAGCTAGATGGCTTCTTCTCTCTCTTTGGTTCTCAATACAAAGTTCTCTTAGATGTTCTCGGAGATCTATTTGATGTAATACTTTTTTTGGTGTGTTTGCCGAGATCTAATGAATTGTGGGTTTATGATCAAGTTTATCTATGAACAATATTTGATTCTTCTTTGAATTCTTTTATGTATGATTGGTTTATCTTTGCAAGTCTCTTCGAATTATCAGTTTGGTTTGGCCTACTAGATTGATCTTTCTTGCGATGGGAGAAGTGCTTAGCTTTGGGTTCAATCTTGCGGTGCTCGATCCCAGTGACAGTAGGGGCAGCAAGGCACATATTGTATTGTTGCCATCGAGGATAAAAAGATGGGGTTTATATCATATTGCTTGAGTTTATCCCTCTACATCATGTCATCTTGCCTAATGCGTTACTCTGTTCTTATGAACTTAATACTCTAGATGCATGCTGGATAGCGGTCGATGTGTGGAGTAATAGTAGTAGATGCAGAATCGTTTCAGTCTACTTGACACGGACGTGTTGCCTATGTTTATGATCATGCCTAGATATTCTCATAACTATATGCTTTTCTATCAATTGCTCAGCAGTAATTTGTTCACCCACCGTAATATATGCTATCTTGAGAGAAGCCACTAGTGAAACCTATGGCCCCCAGGTCTATTTTACATCATATTAATTTCCCGTCAGCTTGCCATTTTCTGTTGTCGTTTATTTTGCAATCTTTACTTTCCAATCTATACAACAAAATACCAAAAATATTTATCTTATTATCTTTATCAGATCTCGCTTTTTCAAGTGGCCGTGAAGGGATTGACAACCCCTTTATCATGTTGGTTGCAAGGTTCTTAATTGTTTGTGCAGGTACTAGGCGACTTGCATGTAGTCTCCTACTGGATTGATACCTTGGTTCTAAAAAACTGAGGGAAATACTTACGTTACTTTGCTGCATCATCCTTTCCTCTTCAAGGGAAAACCAACGCATGCTCAAGAGGTGGCAATAATCTTTTTCTGTAAAAAGACAATTACACCAAATTGACTATGAAGCTGGTCTATTAACCCAGACTTTCCAGAACAAGAAAATGACAAGGATGATCAGGTGCCGGCTTACAAGAGTTTTTAACCTGGAGCATGACCTATCAATTTTGTTCTTGTGTTTAACATGGATAAATCCAAATTAAACTAGGGGCTAATGTCGAGGATATACCCCACGGTATGACCCGACCAAACTTGGCGACTCACTGGTGACCCGCCCTGACTAGGCGACTCACTAAGTGACTCGCTGGGATCTCTCCATTCACTAATGACCCGGCCGAGCTAGGTGACTCATTGGTGACCTAGCAGGAGGTGGGTTAGAGGAGCGACAAGACCCGGTGGCCCAGAAGGCGGCTCATGGAAGGCCGACTTATGTTATGGTGGGCTGGTTGAAGGCATAAGGAATATTCTCTTACAAAGGACATGACTAGGATTCCACTGGTAATAGAGTAGTCCTAGTCCTACTAGGACTCCACATGTAACCCGCCCCTCCAACTTATATAAAGAGGGGCAGGGCACCACAAGAGGGACAGGTTCCACAAGTTTGATAAGTTAGGGTTAGACAACAAGTCTATAGCTCTTGAGATAGAGGTAGCGAGATGGCACCCTTGTAACCATGAACATCGCCATCATCAATATCAATGAAGCAGGACGTAGGTTTTTACCTCCACCGTGAGGGGCTGAACCTGGGTAAAAACCTCGCGTCTCTCGTCCCACTTAACCCCTCTCAAGCTACCACATAGATGTGTTGGACTCACGACTAAGTCCTGACACTAAGAACATCTGCCGTGACAAATCCACGACACTTGGGGTGCCTTGGGAATCCCCAAGCTTGAACTCTTGCCTCTCCTCCTTCTCATATTGAGACCTCCTCGATCTTTGATCACTTCATCCACACAAAACTCAACAGAAAACTCGGTTAGATCCGTTAGTATAATAAAGCAAATCACTACTCTAAGTACTATTGCAAACCAATTCATATTTTGTTTTTGCATTGTAGCTACTGTAATATAACTTTTCCATAGCTTATACTTTCGATAAAAATCGATAGTTTCATCAAAACGAGCAAAACAATGCATCAAAAACAAAATCTGTCTTAAACAGGACAATTTGTAGTAATTTGAACATTCACCATACCTCTGGTACTTCAAAAATTCTGAAACAATTAGGAAAAATAAACATTTTGTATATAAAGACAGTGCAAAAAGTTTCAGAACTAGTTGACATTCTAGTAAAAAAATGTAAAATCAAGCACTACAGCCAAAGTTTCTGTTTTGCACCGTGCAAACAAACAAGCAATCTAATCATCCTAAAGGCAAATCTTGGCACATTATTTTTCTAATACAATGGAATTGTACAAGGGGATAATTATTTTTGTGAGAACTTCATGAAAAATTCTACATTGTTTCCATGAGCATGAACACAAGTGTTCAAGGTCGACCCTCAGTTCTCCAATGCATAACTTCCAATCGCTTCTATTTTGTGAAAAGGTTTTTAAGTTCCCCTCTATATTTTTTGTTTTTAAACTATATAAAATCACTCGATAGAAATAAGTGACTCTCTAAAACTTCTGGGTTGTCTCCCTGGCAGCACTTTCTTTAAAGCCATTAAGCTAGGCATAAAGTGCTCAAGTAATGAATCCACCCGGATCCCAAGGTATATCAAAGCTAATTTTAATTAGCAATGATTTGGCATTTAGTAGTGAGCACAAAGCAACATATATCATGAAATGACGAAGTCTAACTCTCTCCCTATGCATCGGCATGTCATACAAGAACAATTCATGCACATCAAGTAAAGGCCAATACATAGCATAAGCAGTTCCTTGCAATTTTATCGTGTTGGAAACATAGAGAGGCGAATATGTAGTTCCTCTCTCATAATAATTACAAGTAGGAGCAGCAAGCACATGCATATTATATTCATAAAAATCATCATGTGTAGTACCAAAATGCAACCCATCAACATAATCCTCAACAAGAGCAAACTTCTCCAATGTAGTGTAGTCTGGAGAATTCAAAATGATAATAGGACTATCATGTGTGGGTGCAATAGCAACAATGTAATTCTTAACATAAGGAACTATAGCAAGTTCATCTCCATAAGCATAATTCATATTGGCATCTTGGCCACAAGCATAGCAAGCATCAAATTCATCAAAATGGGATATCTCAAAAGAATCAATGGGATCATAGCAATTATCATAGCATTCATCCTTTGGTAAGCATGAAGGGGAATTAAGTAATGTATGAGTTGAAGAGTTACTCTCATTAGAAGGTGGGCACGGGTAGCTAATCCGTTCTTCCTCCATTTTGTTCTTCGCTCTCCTCCTCATCTTTTTCATCCAATGAGCTCGTAGTTTCATCAATTTCTTCTTCCATAGACTCATGCAAAATATTAGTCTTTTCATGGACAGCGGAGTTATTCTCAATAAATACATCAATATCATAATTGTATTTATAATTATCATAGCAATTTTAAAGGATAGCAAGATTTTCAGGTCTATAAATTGAATCTTCAAAATCTTCAAACTTTTCAAACAAAGATTCAATTTCATAAGCACCCTTAAAAGCAACAAATTCTTCTATTCGTTCCACGTCATAGTAATCATATATACCATTAACATAAGAAGCTAAGGTTTTATTATCATTAAATTCACATGAAAAGGGAAGATGTGGAGTATTCATCCTAGAGCAACATGTATAATCATATCTCTGGCATAAATTCCAAGCATACCAATGCAACATATGAATTTGATCCCATAACAATTTCCCTAAGCGAACCATGAACATATTGCAACACCCTACAACATGGGCCCCTCAAGTTTGCGCGAGAATGCAGGGCACCGTAGGACAACACCATAAATAAAATATACAATCGTACCAACCAAGATCACGATTAACCCACAGGACAAAACTGATCTACTCAAACATCATACGATAACCATAGATCATTGGGAAATAATATATGGAGTTGAGCACCATGTTTAAGTAGAGATTACAGCGGGGGGAAGAGGTGTTACACCGTTGCATAGAGGGGGAGAAAGTTGATGTTGACGGTAGCAAGATTGTTGATGTAGATCATCGTCCCGATCGTTGCCTCGGTGGCACTCCGGCGCCACTGGAAGCAAGGGGGAAAGAGCCCCCCTCCTTCTTATTCTTCCTTGGCCTCCCCCTAGATGGGAGGAGAGTCCCCCCTCTGGTCCTTGGTCTCCATGGCGGTGGAGGGGCGGGAACCCCTCCGAGATTGGATCTCCCACTCTGTTCTCTTCTATTTTGTGTTCCCCGGATCTGACCGAAAACCGTTTCTCATATTCCTAGAGATCCGTAACTCCGATTGCGCTGAGATTTTAACATGATTTTTTTCAGATATAACTTTCCTTGCGCCTGAAGTAGAGCTCCAACCGGCGTACGAGGTGGGCACAACCCACCACCACGCGCCTGGCTCAAGGGTCGGATCCTGGTGGGTTGTGCCCACCACGGGACTCTGTTTGCGGTGATTCCAACTCCCAAAAATCACATATATTCTAAAATAATTCTCCGCAAATTTTTATCGCGTTTAGACTTCGTTTGATATGGATTTTCTACAATACAAAAAACATGCAAAAAATAGGAACTGGCACTGGGCAATGGATTAATAGGTTAGTCCAATAAATCATATAAAAGTTGCCAAAAGTATGTAAAAGTTGTATAATATTGGCATGAAACAATCAAAAATTATACATACGACGGAGATGTATCAGACTACTCAAGATATACATGGGTATACTTCTTCAGGAGGAAGAGTGAGACTCAACACACCGTCCTCAACTTTGCAAATGAAGATCAACGTCAACATGAATCAAAGATTTTGATGATTAGAAGGGACAATGGCACCGAGTTCAAGAACTACACCTTGATGAGTTTCTTAGTGACGAGGGATCAAGCACCAATATGCCGCACCCTATATACCTCAGCAAAATGGTGTGGTAGAGAGGAAGAACCAGACGTTGATGGACGCGGCAAGGACCATGATGGCGGAGTTCAAATCTCCGTACAACTTTTGGGCCAAAGCCATCAACACCGCATGTCATGCATCCAATAGGCTCTACCTCCGCAAAGGATTGAACAAGACTCCATATAAGATACTTACCGGCAACAAGCCCAACCTCAAGTACTTTCGGGTGTTCGGTTGTAAGTGTTTCATTCTCAAGAAATGTGTTCGTTTGTCTAAATTCGAACCTAGAGCTCAAGAGGGCATTTTTTTGTTATGCTTACCATGTCCTCAACAAGTCCACCAGACTCATTGAGGAGACGTGTAACATGGATTTTGATGAAAATAATGGCTCCCAAGTGGACCAAAGTGGTATTTGTGATGTAGGTGATGAAATTCCTCCCCAAGTTGTAAGAAGAATGGGGATTGGTCAAATACTCCCCATTAAGGAACCCCTTGTGGCGAAGGAGAAGGACAATGCTCTACTCAAGTGGAGCCATCACCTACGCTAGACCCACACGCTTCCGAAGAACAAAGTGAAGGCCCTCAACCCAATGAGCAAGATCAAGGGCAACATCAACCCCGTGGAGATGGTAATGCACCAAATGATGCCAAGATCATGTCCATGCCTATGAGCTCGCTCAAGACCAAGAGCAAGCTCAAGATGGTGCTCAAGATCAAGAGCAAACTCAAGATGGTGCTCAAGATGATCCTCAAATGCCCATCGAGGAACTTTTGGAGCGTTGTGCCGCCAAGGTGGCTTCCAAGCTCGAGCGTCAACAACATGTCATGGAGAATGTGATTGGAAGCTTGAGAAAAGGGGTAACTACTCGTAAACAATTGTCAAACTTTTGTGAGCATCACGCGTTTGTTTCGTGTGTTGAACCCCAAAAGGTACATGAGGCACTCGAGGATGAGGATTGGCTTGAAGCCATGCATGAAGAACTCAACAACTTCGAGCACAACCAAATTTAGGAATTAGTGCCAAGGCCAATGGAGGAACACAATGTCATTGGAACCAAATGGATCTTCAGGAACAAGCAAGACACGAACGGCGTGGTTGTTCGAAACAAGGCAAGATTGGTGGCACAAGGCTACTCCCATGTCGAGGGTATCGACTATGGTGAAATATTTGCCCCTGTTGCTCGTCTTGAATCTATTCGCATGTTGCTTGCATATGGATCTAATCATGATTTTAAGTTGCAACAAATGGATGTGAAAAGTGATTTCCTTAGTGGTCCTTTAAATGAGTTGGTATATGTCAAACAACCTCCAGGATTCGAGGATCCCAAGCTCCCTACTCATGTATACAAACTCAAGAAGGCACTCTATGGACTTAACCAAGCCCCATGTGCGTGGTATGAGCACCTTACCAAGTTGTTACAAGATCATGGGTTTGAAATTGGGAAATTTGATCCCACTCTTTATAGTAAGAGGGTCAAAGGGGATTTTTTTCATATGCCAACTATATGTCGATGATATTATCTTTGGCTCTCCTAACAAATCTTTCAATGATGAGTTCGTCGCACTAATGACCGAGAAGTTTGAGATGTCTATGATGGGCGAGTTTAAGTTCTTTCTTGGGTTCGAAGTCAAGCAAAGAAGAGAAGGAACATTCATCAACCAAGCCAAGTATACCCAAGACATGCTCAAGAGGTTCAAACTAGAAGATGTCAAGCCCGCCAAGTTCCCCATGCCCACCAAATGCAAGCTTGACAATGATCCCAATGATAAAGCAGTGGATCAAAATGTATATCGCTCCATGATTGGATCATTGCTTTAACTTTGTGTATCTAGACCGGATATCATGTTGAGTGTGGGAATTTGTGCACGGTTTCAAGATGCACCTAAGGAAAGCCACTATGTGGCTATCAAGAAAATCTTTTGATATTTGGCTCATACCCCAAACTTTGGCTTATGGTACCCCAAAGGAGCAAGCTTTGATATCATGGGCTATCCGGACTCGGATTGGCGGGAGATTGTGTGGAAAGGAAGCCAACTTCCAGAGGGTGCCAATTCCTTGGTCGCTCTTTGGTAAGTTGGTCTTCAAAGAAGCAAAAATGTGTGTCTCTATCTTCCACTGAGGCCGAGTATGTAGCCACCCGAGTTGTTGTGCACAATTGCTATGGAAGAGGCAAACTTTGAAGGATTACGGTGTCACTTGTGACAAAGTGCCTCTTCTATGTGACAATGAATGTGCTATCAAGATCTCGCTCAATCCGGTGCAACATAGCAAGACCAAGCATATTGAGATTTTTCATCACTTCATCCGGGATCACATCAATCGGGGACATATTGATATCATCTACATCAACACTAAAGAGCAACTAGCGAATATATTCATCAAGCCTCTAGATGAAGCAAGATTTCGCGAGTTAAGGCATGAGCTAAATATCATTGATTCGAGCAATGTGGCTTGAGTCTAGGCACACCCCACCACACTCGTCATTATATCTTGTTCAAGATGTAGGCATGGACATAGGGGGAGTGTTGTTCCCTCAATGAACTCTCCCTCCCCCCATTATTCATAAATCGACCAAGTCTTTCACATTAACCATTTTTATGGTACTTGTGCTTCAAAGATGAGTTTTGGTCATGGGCCCAAGGTTAAAATCTGCGCGGTGCCATACCTATTAACTCAAACATAGATGGCTTCGGCCGCCGCCCTCCCCTCATGATCAATGGTTGTTGTTGGTGTTGAGGTTTTTGTGTGTGTTTGAGACACTTCTTGTGTGGTTCTTCTTACCTTGATTTTGTGCTTGAGGTGTCTCTTCCTGTTGTTGTGGTTCTTCGTCTTGTCCATCTCGTGTTTTCCTTGGTCTTCCCATTTGGATAAGCCCCTTTTGTTTTTCTGCTCATGCCTATTTTCGACTGAGCGGTACTACCGCTGAGCCAGTGATACGTCCATTTTGCATCATGTTTTCCTACTATTATTTATGATGTTTTTATGCATAATAATGCTTTTTGGAGTAATTCTAATGCCATTTCTCTCATAATTTGCAAGGTACACACAAAGAGGGAGAATTCCGGCAGATGGAAATCTAGACCAGGACAAGCTATGCCAGGCTACCTATTCTGCACAACTCCAAAGAAGCTGAAACTTCACGGAGAATTTTTATGGAATATATGAAGAATATTGGAGCAAATAAGTACCAGAGGGGCCCCACCCGGTGGGCGAGCCCAGGTGCCCCCTGGTGGCTTGTGCCCACCCAAGCCCACCTCCGGTGCCCATCTTCTGGTATATAAGTCATTTTGACCTAGAAAAAATAAGGAGAGGACTTTTGAGATGGAGCGCCGCCGTCTCGAGGCGGAACTTGGGCAGGAGCACTTTTTTGCCCTCCGGCTGAGTGATTCCGCCGGGGAACTTCCCTCCCGGAGGGGAAAATCATCATCATCACCAACAACAACTCTCCCATCTTGGGGAGGGCAATCTCCATCAACATCTTCATCAGCACCATCTCATCTCAAATCCTAGTTCATCTCTTGTGTTCAACCTTGTTACCGGAACTATAGATTGGTGCTTGTGGGTGACTAGTAGTGTTGATTACATCTTGTAGTTGATTACTATATGGTTTATTTGGTGGAAGATTATATGTTCAGATCCATTATTTATCACTTGGGATTAGTTACTTTTGTTCTTGAGGTCATGGGAGAAATCATGTTGCAAGTAATCATGTGAACTTGATATGTGTTCGATATTTTGATAGTATGTATGTTGTGATTCCCTTAGTGGTGTCATGTGAACATCGAATACATGACACTTCACCATACTTGGGCCTAAGTGAATGCATTGTCGATTAGCAATTAGATGATGGGCTGCGAGAGTGAGAGAAGCTTAAACCCCAGTTTATGCGCTATTCCGTAAGGGACCGATTGGATCCAAAAGTTTAATGATGTGGTTAGAATTTATTCTTGATACTTTTTTCGTAGTTGCGGATGCTTGCAGGTGGTTTAATCATAAGTAGGAGGTTTGTTCAAGTAAGAACAACACCTAAGCACCGGTCCACCCACATATCAAATTATCAAAGTAGAGAACACGAATCGAATCAACATGATGAAAGTGAATAGATGAAATTCGCATGTACCCTCAAGAACGCTTTGCCTATTATAAGAGACCATTTTGGCATGTCCTTTGTCTCAAAAGGATAGGGCTACCTTTCTGCACTTTTGTTACAATTATCGTTACTTGCTCGTTACAAAATATCTTGCTATCAAACTACTCTGTTACTTACAATTTCAACACTTGCAGACATTACCTTACTGAAAACCACTTGTCATTTCCTTCTGCTCCTTGTTGGGTTCGACACTCTTACTTATCAAGAAGAGCTATAATTGATCCCCTATACTTGTGGGTCATCAAGGCTATTTTCTGGCATCGTTGTCGGGGAGTGAAGCGCCTTTGGTAAGGAACTTTTATACAGTGTGCTAAAATTTATTATCACTTGTTACTATGGAAAATAGTCCTTTGAGGGGTTTGTTCGGGGTATCTTCACCTCAACTGGAACCACAATTAGCTACCCCTCAACCTACTGCACCTACTGAAAATATCGAATATGAAATTCCTTTGGGTATGATAAAACAACTGCTAGCTAATCCTTATGCAGGATATGGAACCGAACATCCTGATATGCACTTGATATATGTGGAACAAATTTGTGGATTGTTTAAGCTTGTAGGTCTACCCGGGGATGAAGTTAATAAAAAGGTTTTCCCTTTATCTTTGAAGGGAAAATCATTGACATGGTATAGGCTATGCGATGATATTGGATCTTGGAATTGGAATCGATTAAAATTGGAGTTCCACCAAAAAAATTATCCTATGCATCTAGTTCATCGTGATCGGAATTACATATATAATTTTTGGCCTCATGAAGGAGAAAGTATCACTCTAGCTTGGGGAGGCTTAAGTCAATGTTATATTCATGCCCCAATCATGAGCTCTCAAGACAAACTATTATTCAGATTTTTATGCTCGGCTTTCTCGTGATGATCAATCCATGCTCGATACTTCATGTACTAGTTCTTTTATGAAGAAAAATATTGAATTCCGGTGGGATCTTCTGGAAAGAATTAAATGCAACTCTGAAGATTGGGAACTCGGTGAAGGTAAAGAGTCAGGTATTAAGCTTAAATATGATTGTGTTAAATCTTTTATGAATACCGATGCTTCTCAAAAGTTTATCACTAAATATGGACTTGTTGACTCTGAGATAGTAGCCTCCTTTTGTGAATCATTTGCCACTCATGTTGATCTCCCTAAAGAGAAGTGATTTAAATATCACCCACCTATTAAAGAAGAAATTAAAGAACCAGTACAAGCTAAGGAAGAAACTATACTTTATAATGTTGACCCAGTTCTTCCTACTGCTTATATTCAGAAATCACATTTCCTTGTTAGGACAAAGGAGCATGCTAAAGTCTCAATTGTGGTTAACAAAAGTTATATTATAACACCCAAACCTAATGAACTAATCAAAGTAGAACCTAGTATTGATATGGTTAAAGATCTCCTGGAAGAAAATATAGATGGGCATGTTATTTACTTCTGTAATAAAGCTACTAGAATTGCCAAACCTAATAAAGAGGAAAAACATAGGCCCGTTGTGGGCATGCCTATTGTCTCAGTTAAAATAGGAGATCACTATTATCATGGTTTATGTGACATAGGTGCTAGCGGGAGTGCTATTCCCTTTACCTGATATCAAGAAATTATGAATGGCATATCACCTACTGAAATAGAAGAAATAGGTGCCACTATTAAACTTTCTAATAGAGACACCATCACACCACTTGGGATTGTTAGAGATGTTGAAGTCTTGTGTGGGAAAATAAACTGCCCTACTGATTTTCTTATTCTTGGTTCCCCACAAGATGACTTTTGTCCCATTATCTTTGGTAGACCTTTCTTGAACACCGTTAATGATAAGATAGATTGTGAGAAACAAATTGTTGGTGTTAGTTTTGGAGATGAATCTCATGGCTTTAATTTTTCCAAGTTTAGTAGAAAGCTTCATGAAAAAGAATTTCCTAGTAAGGATGAAATAATTGGTCCTGCTTCTATTGTTGTGCCACCTACTGATCCACTAGAACACTATTTGATAGACCATGAAAATGATTTACACATGCATGAAAGAAATGAAATAGATAAGATTTCCTTTGAACAACGTCCTCTACTTAAACACAATTTGCCTATTGAAACTCTAGGAGGTCCTCCTCCACCTAAAGGTGATCATGTGTTTGAATTAAAACAATTGCCAGACACTTTGAAATATGCTTATCTTGATGAAAAGAAGATATATCCTGTTATTATTAGTGCTAACCTTTCAGAACATGAAGAAGAAAGATTATAGAAAGTTCTAAGGAAGCACCAAGCTGCTATTGGATTTACTCTTCATGATTTAAAGGGAATTAGTCCCACTCTATGTCAGCACAAGATTAATATGGAACCTGATGCTAAACCTGTTGTTGATCACCAACATCAGTTAAATCCGAAAATGAAAGAAGTGGTAAGAACGGAAATATTAAAACTTCTGGAAGCAGGTATAATCTATCCTATAGCTGATAGTAGATGAGTAAGTCATGTTCATTGTGTCCCTAAGAAAGGAGGTATTACTGTTGTTCCTAATGATAAGAATGAACTTATTCCAGAAAGAATTGTTACAGTCTATAGAATGGTAATTGATTTTGGAAAATTAAATAAAGCAACTAGAAAAGATCATTACCCTCTGCCTTTTATTGATCAAATGCTAAAAAGATTATCTAAGCACACACATTTTTGCTTCCTTGATGGATACTCTGTTTTTTCACAAATACATGTTTCTCAACATGATCAAGAAAAGACCACTTTTCACTTGTACCTTAGGAACTTATGCTTATATATGTATGCCTTTTGGTTTATGCAATGCACCTTCTACCTTTCAAAGATGTATGACTGCTATATTCTCTGACTTTTGTGAAAAGATTGTTGAGGTTTTCATGGATGACTTCTCTGTTTATGGGAAGTCTTTTAATGATTGTTTAAGCAATCTTGATCGAGTTTTGTAGAGATGTGAACAAAAAAAATCTTGTCTTGAATTGGGAGAAGTGCCACTTTATGGTTAATGAAGGTATTGTCTTGGGTCATAAAATTTCTGAAGAAGTATTGAAGTGGCCAAAGCTAAGGTTGATGCAATTGAGAAAATGACATGCCCTAAAGATATCAAAGGTATTTGTAGTTTCCTAGGTCATGCTGGTTTCTATAGGAGATTTATCAAAGACTTTTATAAAATTTCTAGCCCTCTTACAAACCTTTTGCAAAAGGATGTACCTTCTAATTTTTATGATGATTGTTTAGAAGCCATAGAAACACTCGAGAAATCCTTAATTTCTGCACCTATTATTCAACCGCCCGATTGGAACTTGCCTTTTGAAATTATGTGTGATGCTAGTGATTATGTTGTTGGTGTTGTTCTAGGACAAAGAGTTGATAAGAAACTGAATGTCATTCATTATTCTAGTAAAACTCTAGACAGTGCTCAATGAAAGTATGCTACTACTGAAAAGGAATTTCTAGCAGTGGTGTTTGCTTGTGATAAATTTAGATCTTACATTGTTGATTCAAAAGTTATTGTTCACACTCACCATGCTGCTATTAAATATCTTATGGAAAAGAAAGATGCTAAACCTAGACTTATTCGATGGGTTCTCTTGCTACAAGAATTTGATTTACATATCACTGATAGAAAAGGAGCTGAGAACCCCATAGATGATAACTTGTCTAGGCTTGAAAATGTGCTTGATGACCCACTACCTATTGATGATTGTTTTCCTGATGAGCAGTTAGCTGCAATAAATGTTGCTCATAACACTCCTTGGTATGCTAACTATGCTAATTACATTGTTGCTAAATATTTACCACCTAGCTTTACATACCAACAAAACAAAAAATTCTTCTATGATTTAAAACATTACTTTTGGGATGACCCACATCTTTATAAAGAAGGAGTATATGGTATTATTAGACGTTGTGTACCTGAGCATGAACATGGACAAATCCTATGGAAATGTCATTCCGAAGCATATGGATGAAATCATGCTGGAGATAGAACTGCTCACAAGGTATTGCAATCTGGATTTTATTGGCCTGCTCTCTTCAAGGATGCCCGTAAGTTCGTCTTATCTTGTGATGAATGCCAAAGAATAGGTAATATCTGTAAGAGTCAAGAAATGCCTATGAATTATTCACTTGCTATTGAACCATTTGATGTTTGGGGTTTTGATTACATGGGACCTTTTGCTTCCTCTAATGGGTATATATACTCATATTTTGGTTGTTGTTGATTATGTTACTAAATGGGTAGAAGCTATTCCAACTAGTAGTGTTGATCACAACACCTCTATTAAAATGCTTAAGGAAGTTATTTTCCCAAGGTTTGGAGTCCCTAGATATTTGATGACTGATGGTGGTTCACACTTTATTCATGGTGCTTTCTGTAAAATGCTTGCCAAGTATGATGTTAACCATAGACTTGCATCACCTTATCATCCTTAGTCTAGTGGTGAAGTTGAACTTAGCAATAGAGAAATAAAATTAATCTTGCAAAAGACTGTCAATAGGTCCCGGAAGAATTAGTCTAAGAAATTAGATGATGCACTTTGGGCTTATAGAAGAACATATAAAAATTCTATGGGTATGTCTCCTTATAAAATGGTTTATGGAAAGGCTTGTCATTTGCCTCTTGAGTTAGAACATAAAGCATATTGGGCAATCAAAGAACTCAACTATGATTTCAAACTTGCTGGTGAAGAGAGGTTATTTGATATTAGCTCTTTAGATGAATGGAGAACCCAAGCTTATGAAAATGCCAAGTTATTTAAAGAAAAGGTTAAAAGATGGCATGACAAAAGAATTCAACAGCGTGAGTTTAAAGTTGGAGAATATGTTCTTTTGTAAAACTCTCGTTTCAGATTCTTTGTAGGAAAACTCCTCTCAAAATGGGAAGGACCCTATGTTTTATCGAGGAGGTTGATCGGTCTAGAGCTATCAAAATAAATAATGCCGAAGGTACTAACTCGAAGGTTATTAATGGGCAAAGAATAATACATTATATCTTAGGTACGCCCATTAATGTTGAAAGTAAAATTATCGAAACTTTGACACCGGAAGGACACATAAAAGAGTCCTTCCGGAACACTCTAGAATCGTGAAAATAAGGAGGTACGTGATACGGTAAGTAAATGGACTCCGAAAAATCCGCAAAAATATTTTTTGTCAGTTTTGGAATGTTTAGAAAATTAGGAAAATAAGAAACTTCCAGGAAGCATACCTTGGTGGGCACAAGACACCAGGGCGCACCCAGGTGGGCTGTGCCCACCTCGTGTACCTTCCGGACTCTGTTTTTCTGCTGTTTGCTTGTTTCCCAAGATAAACAACTCTTCATATACCCCCCGAACCTATTGACCACCGTATCGTTGAGAAATCTTTTGTTTTCTTTTCTTACTGTTTTCTTTTCGTGCTATTTTCTGTCAGATCCCATCTACCATGGCCTCTTCAAGCTCCTCCAAGGACAAGTTCTTCAAGAACGTCATCAACCCATATATATATATATATTTGCGGGAGGTGGTGCAGCACCCATAGGTCATCCAGATGCATGAGGGGGTGCTTCACCTCCGCGATGTGCCAGGTCCCAAGGGGATGGGAATCATGGAGGCCAGGCTTGAAGCTATGGAGCAGGAGGTATCCCGGTGCAAGGGGATGGTGGAGCATGGACTCAATTCCAATCACCTCATGATCATGGACCTCTCCCGTGATCTCAAGGTGGATGGCAAGCCCATGAAGGACATCACCTTCACCCTCAACGAGCAAATCAACTTCCTCCAAAGCCAATTCTACGATCTCCAAAACCAAGTCTTTGAATATGAGGCAAGGTTTAAAGGTATGAGTTTGGCTGCCGGTTGCAGGACCCGTGAGACTCACTCCTCCTCTTATGATGGTGGACCTCTCCCATGGAAACCCGACGACAAGATTTCTTCTTCATCACCACCACCTTCTTCTTCATCACCAAAACAAAATTGAGTATCGTGTATGGGCACTCCCATTGGCTTACGCCAAGCTTGGGGGAGGTGCATCAGTATCGTATCATCCCCGCTATCTTTTTTATTTACTTATTTTAGTTCAATACTTTGCTTTAGATGAATAAAAGTTTAGTTTGATCCTTTCTTTTCAAAAGTTTGCTTAGTGATCTATCCATGTAATCGTGTGTGAGATATATAATAAAGTTTAGTTTGAGATTTTTCTTTCTTTACTTTCATGTTGCAATAAAAAGAAAGGAAATAAATAAAAGGAAAAGAAATAAATCAATAAAAATCATATGCTAATCTTATGGTAAGTGATGACACCGCATAAGGAAAAGTATAAGTAGAAAATTTCATTAGAGATTGACAAACATAGCATTAGTCAATGATGCAACTCATGGAATAATTAATAAGGGGAGAGAAGATTCACATATAAATATACTATCCTAGAAATATTTTTTGATTGTGAGCCCCCATAAAAATATTATATGCCAAAATTGTTGATGTTGGACAAGGAAGTCAACTTAATGATTTATGTTTGTTCATATTCACATAGAAGTCATATTGTCATAGATCCTTTAACATGTGGTGCTTGCCCCTATCTTCTCTAGCCAAAAATTCCTCACTAAGTAGAGATACTACTTGTGCATCCAAAAATCCTTAAACCCAAATCTTATTTTCAAGAGTCCACCATACCTACCTAGGGATTGAGCAAGATCCCTCAAGTAAGTTGTCATCGCTGCAATAAGGCAATAAAAATTGCTTCTAAAAATGTGAGATCATTTAGTGTAAGAGAAAATTGAGCGTTGTACGAACTTGTGATGGTGAAGAATAAAAGCGACAGACTGCATAATAAAGGTTGCTGTCACAAGGGGTAATACAACGTGACGTTCATTTGCACTAAGGGGTTGAGCATACAAACAAATAAGCGCATGGCAACCTCTTCTTCCCTCTATGAAGTGCCTATCTTTTATTTTTATGTGCTCACCCAGGCCCACCTCCGGTGCCCATCTTCTGGTATATAAGTCATTTTGACCTAGAAAAATTAAGGATAGGACCTTCGGGACGGAGCGCTGCTGTCACGAGGTGGAACTTGGGCAGGAGCACTTTTTCCCTTCGATGGAGCGATTCCGCCGGGGGAACTTCCCTCCTGGAGGGGAAAATCATCGTCATCATCATCACCAACAACTCTCCCATCTTGGGGAGGGAAATCTCCATCAACATGTTCATTAGCACCATCTCATCTCAAACCCTAGTTCATCTCTTGTGTCCAATCTTGTTACCGGAACTATAGATTGGTGCTTGTGGGTGACTAGTAGTGTTGATTACATCTTTAGTTGATTAATATATGGTTTATTTGGTGGAAGATTATATTTTCACGTCCATTATGCTATTTAATACCCCTCTTATCTTGAGCATGTTTATCACTTGTGAGTAGTTACTTTTGTTCTTGAGGTCACGGGAGAAGTCATGTTGCAAGTAATCATGTGAACTTGATATGTGTTCGATATTTTGATAGTCTGTATGTTGTGATTCCCTTAGTGGTGTCATGTGAACGTCGACTATATGACACTTCACCATACTTGGGCCTAAGGGAATTCATTGTGGAGTAGCAATTAGATGATGGGTTGCTGACAGAATCTTAAACCCCAGTTTATGCGCTATTCCGTAAGGGATCGATTGGATCCAAAAGTTTTATGCTATGGTTAGAATTTATTCTTAATACTTTTCTCGTAGTTGCAAATGCTTGCGGGAGGGTTAATCATAAGTAGGAGGTTTGTTCAAGTAAGAACAACACCTAAGCACCGGTCCACCCACATATCAAATTATCAAAGTAGCGAACACGAATCGAATCAACATGATGAAAGTGACTAGATCAAATTCCCGTGTACCCTCAAGAACGTTTTGCCTATTATAAGAGACCATTTTCGCCTGTCCTTTACCTCACAAGGATTGGGCTACCTTGCTGCACTTTTTTTACTATTATCGTTACTTGCTCGTTACAAAATATCTTGCTATCAAACTACTCTGTTACTTACAATTTCAGCACTTGCAGACATTACCTTACTGAAAACCACTTGTCATTTCCTTCTGCTCCTCGTTGGGTTCGACACGCTTACTTATTGAAAATAGCTACAATTGATCCCCTATACTTGTGGGTCATCAGCCAGCGCGGTACTACCTCTTATTAGCGGTACTACCGCCCGGGCCCGCGGTACTACCGCACGGGGAGTTGGAGCAGGGGTTATGAATTGGGACAGTGGGAGGTTTCTCTCTCCATAACCATTCACTCGCCTCTCTCTCCTCTCTCTCAGGCGACGAACAGGCAGTGGAGGGCTGCCGTCGGGCCGTATTCCGCATTTCCGTCCGATGGGATCGATCCCCACCCCTTCCTATTGCCATGGATGCCGGTATTGCCCCCGTTCTTCTTCTCGTTGGTTCTAGTTCTTGGATCTAGGCTTTAGGGCAATATCCATTGCATTCGTCGATTTTTGGCCAAATTGGGGCTTGAGTAGGATGTAGAAGACCGCTAGAGTAGTTAGATTGGAGATTTAATTGTGAATATTTGAATTTGGCATCTCCGGTACTACTGGATCTCACCGCGGAAGTCGTCAGCCCCTTCGACATACGCCTCGAGCGGTACTACCGCTAGGAGGTGCGGTACTACCACTCTGAGCTTCCAACTTCAGATTTTCTCTGTTTCATCTTCAATCTTGTGTTATCTTTCTCTCTTGGCTTATGCAATTTGTCTCTTTCGTGTTCTTGTGTGCGTTCCAAGTGGTAGTAGCTCCGGGAATTAGGCTCTTCGCAAGAACCCCGCTTGTCCGGCGGCTCCAAGCGCTACCGTTCTGCCAATGTGTCAGTGGGCAGCACCGTTCTAGAGGGTGGATCTGGACCTGCTCGTGCCTTAGGTGAGCACCCAAGACAGAGAGTCAAAGTGATTGGAACCAAGAACAAGGGGCCCAAGTGCGCTCATCAGATGTCTACTTTGGAGTTTGGTACAGCATGGAAGCGCAATCCGTACCGGGAGCCTCAGGATCCTTCACTTGTTCATCGCATCACTACAAAAAAAAAGACACATCCGTGACATTTTGGACCGAACGAATTTTTTTCTGTCATACATATGACACTTCTATGACGATAATTGTGACAAAACCCGGTATCATCATAGATGTGGTGGGCTCCTACTTCTATGACAAAAAATCATGATAGAAAATGGGCTTTTCGTCCTGGGCGGGCCGGAGACGCAGCTGCATGACATTCTTTGGGCCGTCCATGATGGAAAAAAACCATGGTAGAAGCGAGGGGGAGGAAAATTTCGGGGAGTTCCCGGTTACGGTGGGAGGTCGGGGGCCGAGCGATGCGCGTTTCTCTCGTACACGTACACACGTGCGTGTGAGGCGTTGGCTCTAACTGAACCCGAGCGAGGCGTTGGGCTCTAACTGAACCCGAGCAATTGCATTGTAGGCTACGCGTTACTGAACCCGAGCGATCGATAGATGGATGTTAACTGAACCCAATCGAGTGATTCCTTCGCTACTACTACTAACTGAAGCCAATCGATGCTGCCTCTGGGATGAACAGTGAGCGTTGCGGGGGGCGAGTGGGGGGGTTGGATGAACAGTGAGCGGTGGCGTTGCCTCTGGATGAACAGGACCCCGTGGTGTGGTGGAGGGCTGGATGAACAGTAGACGGTGGAGGGGTGCCCGTGGAGGGGTGGTTGAATAGGACCCCGTGGTGTGGAGGGCTGGATGAATAGTAGACGGTGGAGGGGTGCCCATGGAGGGGTGGTTGAACAGTAGCTGGTGGAGTAGCGCGCGGTGGAGGCTGGATGAACAGGAGCCCGTGGAGGCTGGAGGAGGTCGACGGTAGCCCATGGAGGCTGGAGGAGGTCGACGGTGGAGATGAACAGTATCCCGTGGAGTCCCGTTTTGCGGTACGCCAGACCCCTCCCGATGAACAGGACCCCCGTTTCTACCGTAGCGCTCCAACACAAGTCCGTTTTGTCCGTTTTGCAGTACGCCACACCCCTCCCGATGAACAAGACCCCCGTTTCGACCGTAGGAGGTCCGTTTCATCCGTTTTGCGGTACGCCACACCCCTCCTGATCAACAGGACCCCCGTTTCGACCGTAGGAGGTCCGTTCCTCCGTTTTACGGTACGCCGGACCCCTCCCGATCAATAGGACCCCGTTCCGAATGTAGGAGGTCTGTTTCCTCCGTTGTGCAGTACACCAGGCCTTGTTTCCATCGCCTGTTCCGTCCAAGCCCTCCCGATGAACACGACCACGCATTCCGTTCCGACCCAGCCGGTTGGCTCCCACGCGTTCTGTTGCCTCCCGATGAACACGAGGCATTCCGTTGCCTCCCCAGCCATGTACAGGAGCCCTGGCCGTACGTATGCGCGAGTAGGCGTTCGAGACCCCGCCCGTATGTACACGTATGTGGCCGTATTTTCTTTCTTGCACCCTGGCCGCTGTACGTACATGTACATGCTACGTGCGCGCCTCTACTACGACACGTACGCGCCTCTACTACGACACGTGCGCCCCTCTACATCCACCAGTATATATGTACGTACACATTCGCGACCAGAATAACAACGCTACGTACGCTTCGACCAGGTGGGTCCCGACTGTCAGGCACTTCCTTGCATGCGAAGATGTAGCTGGTGGGTCCCAGCAGTCAGGGGGGCGAATCATTTTTTTTGCCCGGACACACTTCCTTGCGTGCGAAGATGTAGCTGGTGGGTCCCAGCAGTCAGGGGGGCGAATCATTTTTTTTGCCCGGACGCACTTCCTTGCGTGCGAAGATGTAGCTGGTGGGTCCCAGCAGTCAGGGGGAAATGTTTTTTCGTGAAATAATTTGGCCCGTCCGGTGGGTCCCCGCTGTCAGGTGGAGGAATCATTATTTTGCGCGTAATAAGGAGGCACTTCCTTGCTGCGGCCGTGGACCCAACTGTCAGCCTCTCCACGTACAGTCCACGTCCGATGGAAGTCGTTCCTTGACCACGTTGACCACGCCATGCCGAGAGCACCATTGCGGTGGATGACGGCGAGGACTAGGAAGGGGACGACTCGGAGCCAGGGAAGACGCAGTAGTGGATGCCCACAGGAAGAGGAGTACGATGGTTCACTGGTTCGGCTGCGGTGTGAGGCTGCTGTCACCGCAGAATAACACGGGGTGTGGGTGAGTAGAGGGATGGCCTGGCCAGCAGTGGGAGTAGTAGGGGGCGGTGAGGCCTCCACGGTATCACAGCCGGCCACGGGAGGCAGGAGCACGCGGCACGACCGGCGCTGGTTTGGGCGGCTGGAGCAAGAAGACCAGAGGTTGAAGAAGCACTACGACCGTTGGATGAACATCGTATGGTAACAGGAGCTAGAATCGTTCATATTGACTAAGTTAACAAAGCCCTCTGTCCCCGTCAACTTGGTAGGCCCACAAGTCAGCCTCTCACTATGCTGGGTTCCAGCTGGCAGGGGGAATATTAATTTTTTGTGCGTTATAAGGAGGCACTTCCTTGCGTGCGAAGATAGCTAGTGGGTCTGACATGTCAGCGGGGGGCACGTTATTTTCGCAAAATACAGAGGCCCTTTCGGTGGGTCCCAGATGTCAGGTGGAGGAATCATTATTTTGCGCGTAATAAGGAGGCATTTCCTTGTGTGCGGCCGTGGACCCAGCTGTCAGCCTCTCCACGCACAGTCTACTTCCGATGGTGTCGTTCATTGACCACGTTTACCACGCCGCGCCGAGCGCATCCTAGGTGGTGGACGACGGCGAGGCCCCGGACAGCAACGAGCCGGAGATGGGAAGACGCAGGAGTAGAGTCGCAGACGGAGAGGTGTACGAGGGTTAACTGGTTCTAGTGCACTGTGGCTCGGCAGTCGGTGGAGAAGAACATGAGGTGTGGAGGGGTGGAGGGATGGCCTAGCCAACGGTGGAGTAGCGCTTCATAGCGAAGCGTGCTAAGCAGAGCTGCTAGTAGCAGGAGGCGGGAGGTGGTCCCGGTGGCGCTGGAGGAAGAAGACGAGAGATTGAAGATACAACCATTAGCTGGGCTAGGTGAACAAATAATGTAGCGTCCATGCGGCCCATTTATTTTATTTCCTAAAAAATTACAAGCCATTTGCACTTTCTCGAAATACACGATTTTGCTGGCCTGATTCTAATTATAATGTTGGGTTGGGCCAGCAATGTTATCAAAAAATAAAAAGGGGCTGAGCATTTTGTTATAAATATATTTAAATAATAAGTGATATTATTACATTCCTCCTTAAATCTTACCAAGCTTTTGTACACAATCACTAGGATTTTCGTGCCAAAACAATCTAGGATTTTATCTGTTAAGAAATTATTTTTATAAGTTAATAAGATGTGGAATATTGTTTTCTTACATATGTAAGTATCTGTTAAATATATGATGACAATAAAAATAATATATAATAACATATAAAATATATTTTTTAGAAAAACAGGGAGCATCTCCCCGGTTCCATTGCTGAGAACGAAACCACAACATATTCTGATACAGCAGCTCAAAGAGCAGTTCGAAAGCAAAGGTAGAAAAGCTACAAACTAGGGGGTGGATGAACAAGTTCTCTGAATAACACAAATCACCCGAGCGGTGCCAAAGGCAGAGTGGATAGAGCACTCAAATGACACAAGGAGGGTCCAGCGAAGCCTTCATGGTCTTCAGCCGAGGGGCCGTGTCAGCCTGCGGCGACCAGTAAGCAAGCGGAGACACCGGGCTGGAAGGCGTAGCATGGTGGATGTCCCTCTTTTTTGGTGCCAGGTACCCATCATCTTCATCAGAGAACTTGAGACGAGCCCACGGGTCCAGCCCCAGAGCAGGTCGAGCCTTGTTCAGCCACAAGTGATCGCCAACGGTTGCTGGAGGGATCTTGTTAGGGTTTCCACGAAGCTCATCAACTTGTCCTTGTACGATCCGGAGGAGAGAATCGCCCAGTTCCTCACCATGTTCCTGATCAACCTCAAGACCTACAAAATGGAAATCCAGGAGGTGTTACTGAAAACCATAGCATTTCTATATTTCCAGAGGCACCAAAGGACAGCTGAGCTAACAGTATTTAAAACTGAGCACTTTTTGGTAGCAATCCAGAATCTGGCGACAGATTCGAAGGATGAGCCAATCTGACTAGAGAAATATTCCTCATTGTGGGCCCAGAGGTGTTTAGCAACTATACATTCAAAAAATGGGTGAGAACAAGACTCTTGTTCCAAGCAGTAAACACAATCAAGGGGTTTGATGATGTGTCTCTTCCTAAGGTTATTCCTAGTCATCAATTTGTTTTTGGAGAGAAGCCAGAGAAATTCATGAATTTTAGGGGGAACTCTCAATTTCCAGACAGCAGGGATAAACACGGGTTGAACCCCTCTAAAGTTGTTAACATGATAGAGGGAGCTGGAGGAATACTTCCCTTATTGTCCAGCTGCCAAATCAGGGCATCCGGCTCGGCAGTAAAGGTAATGCTTTTGGCAATTTCCTCCAACTGGAACCATTGTTTCATGAGACTATCACTAAAGTTCCTTCTAAAAGAGAGTTGTAGGCATTGACCGTCCCAAACTTCATTGACACTTTTGTTAAGCTCATTGCAGACAGAGTAAATAGGTCAAAATTGGACTGCTACGGGGATGTGCCAAACCAAGTATCTTCCCAGAACCTGGTTTTGCTCCCATCCCCTATGTTCCATCTGTAGCCAAATTTCACAACATGCATAATAGATTTTAATCCTTTCCAGAATCTAGAGGTCTTAGGGTTGGAGGAAGGACAAAAATATTAGGTTTACTTCCTAGGTATTTATGGGCAATAAGAAGCTTCCAGGGTTTCAGGTCTTCCTCATAGAATCTTTTAATCCAATACCCTAGAACACAGATGTTAATTTCTTGGAGGTTAGGTATGCCTAGGCCTCCAAAATCTTTTTTCATAAAGACTAGGGCCCAGTTAGCAAGGTGTAGCTTCCTATTTCCCTCAAAATCATTCCACAAGCAATGAGACATCTGAGAATTGATGAGGTTCACTGCCCATTTAGGGAACTTGAAGAAGGAGAGGAGATACATTGGAATGCTAGCCAAACAAGCTTGTATGAGGATCAATCTACCTCTGTAAGAGAGAAGTTTGCCCCTCCACCCAGCAATCCTTTTAATGATTTTATCCAGAAGGGGATGGATATCCTCTCTCCTCAGTTTATCATAGTGGAGAGGGATACCTAGGTACTTAATGGGGAAGTTACCTTTATTACAGACTAGAATAGAGAGGAAGTCAGCTAACTCCTGATCATCCATGTTGATAGGGATGAGTTCACTTTTAGAGTAGTTGATTCTCATTCCATAGACTTGTTCAAAACATGTTAGAACAGTTTTTAGATTGCTAGCATGTGTGGAGTCATTGTCTAAGAAAAGGATGGTTTCATCTGCATATTGAAGGCAGATGATGCCACCAAGGCAGACCTCAGGACAGAGCCCTGCAATCAGACTATGATCAGCAGCTTTGCTCAGCATTTTAGTAAGAACATCCACTACTAAATTAAACAAAAGTGGAGAGATGGGGTCACCTTGCCTAAGGCCTTTACCAGCAAGAAAAAAATCACTTTCACAGTTATTTAACTTGACCCCAACAGACCCCCCATGAGTAAGTTGCTGGATCCAACTAGTCCATTTACCCCCAAAACCTCTAAGCTCTAGGAGTTCCATAAGGAAATCAAGGTTAAATTTATCGAAGGCTTTCTCATAATCCAATTTGAGGACAAGTCCTTTATCACCTTCTGAGTGGACTGAATGAAGAACTTCATGAGCAGTAACAACACTCTCTAAAATGTATCTCCCTTTCAGACATGCAGATTGATTGCTAGCAATCAACCTCTGCAGGACTTTAGAGAGCCTAGTGGTGAGGACTTTAGAGAAAATCTTAAAACTAAAGTTAGTCAGGCTGATACGCCTGAATTTCTTCATAGAGGTGGCCTCAGGCTCTTTAGGAATAAGAGAGAGCATAGCAAAGTTGAGCCTGTATATGTCCAACTCTCCTCCATGAAAGGCTTGGAAAAGATCTAAGAGATCATTTTTCACCAAGTCCCAAAAATGCTGGTAAAACAAGAAGGGAATCGCATCAGGACCAGGAGCCCCATTAGGATGAGAGCTAAAAATGGCTTCCTTCACCTCTGTCTCTGAAAAAGTGGCTTCTAGCAGCACATTTTTAGCAGAAGAGACTTTTTCAGAAGCAGAGAAAAAATTGTTTTTTAGAGAGAACCTAGAAGGGTTTTCTTTCTTAAACAGGTCTTTGTAGAAGTCACTAGCCACTTTCAGCATCTCATCTAACTTAGTAGCAAGGCCATTAGGGCCATTAAGGGAGTGAATGAGGGTTTTCCTCCTCCTTTGGTTAGCTACTGCATGGAAGTAAGTAGTATATCTATCACCCTCCTTAATGTTCCTATCTCTAGACCTTTGTGTGGCTTTGATTTCTTCTTGAAGCCAAATTTTCTTGAGCTCTCCATGGACAAAGTTTAATCTATTAGTCGCAGCCTCAGAGAGGTCAGTGGTTTCTGCCTTAATATCTAGAGAATCAAACTCAAGGAGGAGAAGCCTTTTGTATCTTCTAAGATTAGCTTCCTCATTGGAGTTCCACCCTTTGGTAGTTCTTTTAAATCTCCTAATTTTGATCTGCAATTTTCTAGGGGGCAGCTGCTCCCAGTAGGCTCATTCCAGATTTTCCTGACCAGCTCAGTAAAATCTTCTCTAAGCAACCACCACTTTTCAAATTTTAAACTATTGCTCTTTGGAGTTTGGTTAAGACCAGAGTCCCAGAGCAGAGGAGTGTGGTCACTACCATATCTGGGCAGAGTCTAGAACTAGAAAGGGAAAAGAAACTATCTAATTCTGTGTCATAGAAAATTCTATGAATGGTGGACATAATAAAGTAAGTCTACTTGATTATTGGCCCAGGTAAATTTCCTAGAAGAAATTTTAATTTAAAGCAAGCTCCAGATCTCAATCCAAGCATTGAAGAAGTCATTCCATTTATGATTAATGGAACCATTGCTTTTATCTGCAGCATTCCTAACTAAATTAAAATCCCCTCCAATCAGGGTGGGAATGTGAGTATTTAGAAATAAGGTATGAAGTTCAGAAATAAAAGCTTCTTTGCCTTCCTCATAAGGAGAGCCATAAATAGTGATAATACTAAAGGTTTGACCAGTAATTTTCAAATTAACTAAACAACTAACAGAAAAGTCTAGGTGTGACCAAGCAACAACCTCAAAAATGCTTAAATCTATTCCCATCAGGATGCCTCCGGCGGATCCTTTGGATGGAAGAACATGCCAGTCAAAATCTCTGTTGCTAATGAGATATTTAAGAAAAGAAGAGGAAAAATCCTCTTTCTTAGTTTCCTGGAACCCAAGGATGGTAGCATGGGTTTTGTTAATGGTGTCAATAATAAGGGATTTCCTACCAAGAGCAGCAATACCTCTAATATTCCAGAACAGAGCATTCATGGAGAAATGTTGTTCCTAGGGTGCTTGCCCCGTTTATGTCTACAAATAAGAGACCAGAGACCCTCACTTGGCTCAGTAGGGGGGTCAACGCAGTCTAAACTAGAACTACCATCTAGAGAAAAATTCTCACAAACAGAGCCTTCAGATCTGTTTTGGTGAGGGTAAATAAAGGAAGAGCATTCAATGCCATCATTAAGAGAAGTAACATCTACACCAATCTTAGCAGCAATGGCATTGAAGGAAGGATCATTAAAGTTGGAGAAGGAAGTGTGTTTCATACCCTGGGGTTTTTGCACTTCCAGGTTCTGAACCTCTTTGAGCCATTGAGCCTTTTCAATAATGGTTCTCTTGTCACCAGCTACCCTGGCACTGGTTCTGGTGGCTTGAACAGGACCCCATTTGGGAAGGTGCTTCTCCTTAGGAAGGGCAGGGAAGTCAGAGTTGTATTTTGAGTCCAAATTGTCTGGGAGTTCAGTTGTTTCAACAAGTGCCTCTTGATCCTCTTGTAGATCTACAGAACCTTCTAATTCCATCATATCATCATCTTCCAGGAGCTCCATTTCCCTGAGGAGGTTGAATCCATCAGTTTCATCAAGCACAGAATTCAAGTTCTTTTCCCGGATGCTGAGTTGAGGAGTGTAGGTGTGTCTTGAGGACTGAAGTGGGTGTAGTTTCTCCAAGCATCTGATTGTGGCCAAAAGACTGTCCTCTGAAGTTAGGGGCCCCAGAATTGATAGCAGGCCCTTTATCTGATTCAGATCTAGAGCTCCTGTTGGATTCAGCATCTTTAGTAAGATTGGTACCAGTTTCAGCTGCAGAGACATATGTACCAGTAGAGAGGTTGGTGGAGGTGCCAGCTTCAGTGGGGGTTAAGGACTCCACCTCAATGAGTAGCCTGTAGATTTTGTTCCCAACTCCAAAAAGCCTTTCAGCAGGGATTGTGGAGGGATCTTTACACAAGATTTTTGACCCTAATAGTTTCATAGAATGACTTGAAATTATGCTGCCAATCCACATCCAGTAAGACCCCGGAGTGGAAGTGATTTGATCCAGTATAGTCTAGTCACACCACTTGGGGGTTCAATTTCCTGATCTTGATCCAAGTTTCCTAGAGGTCCTATTCAGCCTCAATCCTACCTTTCCAGACTACAATATTGACTACAACATTGTCTTTTTTGAGACCAAAATAGGGGTATCCAGCAACTTGAACTACATCTATTTCAGGAGGGAATTTGACCAAGAATGTCCACTCATCTAGGGCATTGATTGGCCAGGGCCAGTTGGTTTTGTAAATGTCTACAAACTCAGTGGCAAGTTCCTGCTTGGTCACTTCACCAGCTTCTACCAGAACAATCCCCACATTCTTCAGGGAGCCATGATACTGAGCATTCTCATCAAGTGGGTCTATGTGGTAGAACCCTAATCCTGGAGCAGCACTTCCAACATATCTAGCAGAACTGTGGGTTTTCCTTCTGACAGGGCAATTCTCAACTTTATGGGTAACCATTTTGCAGATAAAACAACTCTTGGGCTTGACACATTTATCCAAATGATGCCCTGGTTCCCCACAGTTGTAGCAGATCACCTAAGAGTATGCCATAAGGCCCGAAGCAGGGGCAGGAGCAGTTTTCTGGATGTCCTGTCTCTTCTTTTGCTGATTCTTGCCTTGAGATTTCCCACCGATCTAAGAGTCAGAACCACCAGCAGATTGATTTTGGGCAATTACAGGAGCCTGCCCAGATTGTGCCCCCATTTGGGGAGGAGGTGGGCCGTACCACTGCCCAACCGGCGCTCCCCCCATTGTGATAGGGGAAATTCATCGGAGTTTCTGGTTCCTTCTCATCCTCCAGCCAGATGTTGTCTCTCAGGAAGCAGAAATAACCACTAGACAGCTCAATTGAAGCAGATTGCAAGCCTAATTTTAATCTACTGCAGGTTTGGGGGAGAGGTAAGGTAGGGGATCCACCTGCTCCGGCTCCGGTGGCGTGCTTGTGACACCCCGAGACCGACGCTCTAGATGCCTTCCATTCAGCTTCGTTGTCGTCGTGTGTTTCATATGTTTGTTGCCATGATCGCGATGAGTGTCGTTGTCATATTTTGCTTCTTGCATCATGTTCATCATTTGATTATATTGCATTGCCATGCCCATCTTTGTCATGTTGCATTTGTGCCTCTTGTCATTTTTCATTCTCATAATCATCATGTGCATTGTCATATTCATGCATGTTACATTGTTGCATGCCCATGTATCATCATCATCTCTCCCTTCCTTCTTTCTTCATGTTTTTTTCAAATGACATTTTCCCTCCTCCATTAATGTTCATTTATTTCCTGGTGATCATACTCCATGCCTTATACCTCTCTGTCAAATTTCTTTCATTTTGGAGTTGATTTGGTTGGGTTCAAAAATGGCTCAAGTTCGAATCTAATTCAAACTTGAATTATTTTTATACCCTTAAAAATATCCAAACCAGTTTATTCAAATTGTGCATATTTCTAGGACTCCATAAATATCTTCATCCCTGCCAAATTCCGTATCTTCCCTTGTCTTTCTTTTCTTCCAAGTTTTCTGTCTGAAGAAAAAGGGAAGGAAAGGAAGTGTAGCAAGAGAGAGAGCCCAGCTCCAGCAGCATTGCAGCCCAGCACCACCACCAGAAGCCCATCTCCACAGCCATCCAGCCCAAGCCCACCTCTGCTCCTTCTTCTACCTACGTCACCCATGTACGACCAAACAGTAGCCATCAGATCGCCATGGCACCGCTCGATGGGCTGCCGTACAGCTCCCTAGCGCCCTATATACCACCCCTCGACATCTGTGCCCTACCCTAGCTTCTCATTCTCCCTTCAACGCCGCCATATCCCCTCTCCTTCTCTAGTTGTTCTTCTTCCTCAAGAAAAGAGTACCCGAGAGAAGAAAATCACCGTCATCCGTCATCGCCCTCGCGTCCGGCCTGCGCCAAGACCCTCTCCGAAATGTCATCCTGCACCCCGTCACCCTCCTCGACCGATCGCCGGAGTTAGCTGGGCGGGAGCCTCCCCAGCGAACCTCCATGTCGTTGCGTCGCCAAGACCGGTCGAGCCAAGTTGAGCTCGATCTCTTCTCGGGCTTGATCCTCGCCGTAGCCGTCTCCTTCTTCCATGGGGACGTCGTCTCCGTCGTCTCCTTCGTCCACATCGCATCCACAAGCCTCGGATCGACCTCCCCGATGACCTCTTCTTCGGTTCTTCCTCTGCTTCATGGATGCCAAGCCGGAGGCCTCTTCTCGGCACTGACCTCTCCTTCTTCCTCGGGTCTACCTCGCCACCGGTTAAAATTCGTCGCGTCCCCGAGCTCGATCGACTCCTCCGAGCCCCTCTATGTGAGCAGCCGCGCTTCCCTGTACCTTTTTCTGGTTGATCGCGTCCTCTGCACGCACTGCCGCATGCCTCGCCCAGCGCTTGCACGCACAACACCGAGGCTTGGCCGCCATGACCGAAAGCCTTGAGCTCGTGCTGCACCCGCCGTTGCTCCGTGCCCGCGCACACGCAATAGCACCCATCCCCTGGTTCCGCAGCCCCGCCGTCAGCCTATGATCGCGACGGTCGCTGTCTTGCTCGCCGGTGTCGTCACCCAGTTCGCCGGTGATTCATGAAGAAAAAGTCCTAGCCTTTGCTTCGGTTCAACTTTTGCCACGCCCTTGTTTAGCACAAATAAGCAGCAGTAGCGCAGTGGTCAACAACTCAACATGCTGCTCCTATATCCATGACGTCGAGGGATCGAGTCCCATCCGGCCCCAATTTTTTGCTTTGTTTTCCTTTTTTTGCACACTCAACCGCCGGGCCAAATCTCCTCGTGAGCCGCTGCACTGTGTTGCACTCCGGCCCACGTATGTTTTTTTTCCTTCTCTGGTTTTAGTATTTTCCCAGTGTATGCATAATTGTAGGAATGCCACTCTTTTGAATTGTTAATAACTAAATATGCTTGCATCCAAATTAAACAAACTATATATGTAAAATGCTTAGAATTTCATGTAGTTTAATAATTTCCAACTTTCATCCATGTTTGAAATGTTTAAATTGCTGTTTGTTTTAATTTGCTTAAATAACATGCTAAAATGATTTATTTCATAACTAAATAACCGTAGCTTCGATTTTAATAAACTTTATATGTAAATGGTGTAGAAAAATGCATAGTTTAACATGGTAGCCCTACTTTGCATGTTAAACAACTCTAAAATTGTGTATAGGGCAGAACAGTACCAAACCTAATATATGCATATGGGGATTTTTCCGGACTTGTTGTTTGTTGTTCCGGCCTTATTTAAACTTGCCTAGATAGGTAGTTTTCATATGCTTCACCTCTTGCCATGCTAACCAACATTTAATATTGTTGAGTACATAAACGGGAGATAACTAAATAAGTCATGTGGTGTTCCATCAATATGCAACTCGTTGCATATTGAGCTCCACTTAATTTGTAGTTTTGCTTGTGCATTTTGCCATGCCATGCCTCATTAAGCCGGACATGCATCATACTTGGTTGTGCCTCATGCCATGATTATGTGATGGTTGTTTACCATGTTGTTTGCTTCTTTCCGGTTTGCTTCTTCGGGTTAGTTCCGATAACATCGCGTTTGTGAGGATTCTTTCGACTTCGTCCGTTTGCCTTCTTCATGGACTCGTTCTTCTTCCTTGCGGGATCTCAGGAAAGATGACCATACCCTCGAAATCACTTCTATCTTTGCTTACTAGTTGCTCGCTCTATTGCTATGCCGCGATACCTACCCCTTGCTATATCATGCCTCCCATATTGCCATGTCAAGGCTCTAACCCACCTTTCCTAGCAAACCGTTGTTTGGCTATGTTACCGCTTTGCTCAGCCCCTCTTATAGCGTTGTTAGTTGCAGGTGAAGATGAAGTTTATTCCATGTTGGAACATGGATATTGTTGGGATATCATTATTACATCTTGTTTACTTTAATGCATCTATATACTTGGTAAAGGGTGGAAGGCTTGGCCTTATGTCTGGTGTTTTGTTCCACTCTTGCCGCCCTAGTTTCCATCATACCGGTGTTATGTTCCTTGATTTTGCGTTCCTTACACGGTTGGGTTATAATGGGAACCCCTTGATAGTTCGCTTTGAATAAAACTCCTCCAGCAAGGCCCAACCTTGGTTTTAACATTTGCCACCTAAGCCTTTTTCCCTTGGGTTTTGCAGACTCAAGGGTCATCTTTATTTTAAACCCCCGGGCCGGTGCTCCTCTGAGTGTTGGTCTAAACTAGAGCCCCTTGCAGCGCCACCTCGGGGAAACTTCAGGGTTGGTTTTAGTTGTACGGATTGCTTATCCGGTGTGCCCTGAGAACGTGATATGTGCAGCTCCTATCGAGATTTGTCGGCACATTCAGGTGGCTTTGCTGGTCTTGTTTTACCATTGTCGAAATGTCTTGTAACCGGGATTCCGAGTCTGATTGGGTCGTCCTGGGAGAAGGAATATCCTTCGTTGACCGTGAGAGCTTGTGATGGGCTAAGTTGGGACACCACTGCAGGGTTTGAACTTTTGAAAGCCGTGCCCGCGATTATGAGCAAATGGGAATTTGTTAATATCCGGTTGTAGAAAACTTGACACTTAACTTAATTAAAATGAATCAACCGCGTGTGTAGCCGTGATGGTCTCTTTTCGGCGGAGTCCGGGAAGAGAACACGGTCTCGTGTTATGCTTGAACATAAGTAGTTTCAGGATCACTTCTTGATCATTATAGCCTCTCGACTGTGCTTTGCTTCTCTTCTCGCTCTCATTTGCGTAAGGTAGCCACCATATATGCTAGTGCTTGCTATAGCTCCACCTCACTACCCTTTTCCTACCCATAAGCTTAAATAGTCTTGACCACGAGGGTGTGAGATTGCTGAGTCCCCATGACTCACAGATTACTTCAAAACAGATGCAGGTGTCGATGATGCCAGCGCATGTGACGTAACCCAGCTCGAGTGGGAGCTCGATGAAGATCGTGTTCGTTGTGTTGTTTCGTTCCAGTTGATCAGTAGTGGAGTCCAGTCGGGGCGATCGGGGATCTAGCATTAGGGGTGGTCTTCTTTTATTTTGGTTCCGTAGTCGGACCTTGATTGTATTCTGGATGA
This sequence comes from Triticum urartu, assembly GCF_003073215.2. Classification (NCBI taxonomy): domain Eukaryota; kingdom Viridiplantae; phylum Streptophyta; class Magnoliopsida; order Poales; family Poaceae; genus Triticum; species Triticum urartu. The sequence continues at coordinate 391,351,880 of NC_053026.1, read as the reverse complement.
TGTAATGTTATATTTATGTATTGTGTGAAGTGGCGATTGTAAGCCAACTCTTTATCCCTTTCTTATTCAGTACATGGGATGTGTAAATATTACCCCTCTTGCGACATGCCTACTATGCGGTTATGCCTCTAAGTCGTGCTCCGACACGTGGGTGTTACAAGTTGGTAATCAGAGCCTTCCCCGACTTAGGAGCCCCCTGCTTGATCGAATCGCTGACATTGTTGAGTCTAGAAAAATGTTTTGAGTCTTATAAGATTATATATATCAAAGAGTAGGTTTCTTTTTACTCCTCAGTCCCTTCATCGCTCTGGTGAGGCCTCCTGACGTAGAGTTTTGGCTCTTCTCTCCTCAAATTTCACAAAAAAAAATTAGGATCACGCGGGTATCTTGGAATCATTCCGATGGTTTTGTGACGAGAACATTGTTCTTGGTGCCTCCTGACATTTAGGGGTTGTGGCAGTGTCCCGGGGAGTTGAGCTCCGAGGTGTTGACGTCACAATTTTATCGTTGCAGTTCTGGAATACCTGAGTTTCGCCGACATCGAAAATCTCTTTTATGCAGTTGGTGGTGAGATAACCTCGACGCCACCCAGTACTGGGGCGGGAGTTCGGGAGTATTGCCATAACTCGTATAACGGATGCTTTTCAAAGGTTGAGGTAAATGATTTCCGAAGGTTTCTTGGTTATGTCTTGAAGGATGGATACAGCTGGATGTAGGATTTGTTAGTTTTGGGTGAGATATTATGCTTCCCCTGTATCCCCAACACCTGATTGCATAACCAGAAAGTTTCGGGAGTTTATAAGTGGGAATTCAAGTAGCTCCTAGGATATCTTTCCGACAGATGTATGATATGAAATTGCGGTTCGACGTCTAGTGGTCCGCCTATCCATGTTTGGTTTTACAGTGGTCTCATTGTGTCTTAAAGAGTCCTTGGCTATGCTGACTCGAGGATGCTTCGTATGTCATGTGCACTGCCTTGTACATGATGGTGTTGTACGATCGAGCTCGTGTGGGCCCCACCATGAAAACTTCGGACGAAATCTCTATCTTATGTTTGTTCCGGCTTATTTTGCAAGTCAATACTTTGTTTTGTTTTTAGTTGTGGTATTCGAGTTGCTTCGAAGTCAAATGTTGATTCCATACCTTTCCTAAGTGATGTTCTCACATTTCTATGTGAATACTATTACTTCATGATAATCGAGATTGTCATGTCAATTCTTTCCAACCGGTGTAATTCTCTTCAAGATGGTCCCATCATTTGTCTCATCCGCAAGATCAACTCCAAGTCTTCTCAATGTTGTTTGTTTCATCCGTCCCAAGTTGCCTTTGTTTTTCCAGCCCTCCCACCCTTTTTCTTCAAGGACTCAGATCTCTTAATCGAGTATCCTTTTATTGATGTGAAGTTTCTCCATTCTTTTCCGTCAATATTCTTATCCGGTGATCCTCAGGAAGATACTAACGGAGCTTCAAGTTCATCATTCTTTGTTCTCTTATCTTCTCCGGTGTTTTCAATGCAAGCTTTCGGTGTGATCATATCTTTTTAATTGGTTCACATGCTTTCCATGTTGGAAGTCCTTACCGAAGACCCTCTTTATCTTTCACCTCTCGCTATTCATTTGTTCGGGAGTGCTGAAGATATCTCAGAAGGCTCGTCTTCTCATTCAAGATCCGTTCAACCTATTTCAAGGTTGTTATGTCATTCAAGCCATTTAATTCAACCGGCGCATTCTCTCTTTTAAATCATTCCAATGGTGTTTTCTCTTGAGTGGGCCCTAACCCACAAGTCTTTTTCTAGGATCTTATCTGACTCTTCTAATTTTTCTCGGAGTTATTTTCAAATTCATTTCAAAGTTGACGTAAGAATGATTTGTCATCATTCAAATGTCTTTCTCCAAGATCTTTCAAATTCTTTTCATCGTTGGTTCAACTTTTCTATTCTTCATTATTCAGAGTGTCTCAACAATTTGGTGGTGTTCTTCTCGTCATTCTCGGAGTTGACTGAAGAAGAATTTCTCTTAAGTCCTGCCCCATTCTCTTCAAGACTCATGGTTCTAGCTTTATACCATCCTCTCATAATTGTTTTCGATCGTGAGAATTCTTTTCACCCATCTGACACATTTTAGGAGTTGCGTTCCTTTCTCGATCATCCAGAGTCCATCATCTCAGGATTATTCATCCCAACTTTCAGCTCTCGTTCTCCAAATCTTATCGGTGCTTCATTCAATTATTATCTAATCAGCTCGTGATCTCTTTGTTCTCATGTATCTAAATTCCTTCAAGTATCTTCATTCATTTTCCAATTCTTCCCAGTGTATTGTGCATGAGCTACGTTCTTTTTAATTCTTACGGTGGTTCGTTCAAGATTTCTCTTCCTTTGTTATCGTATCAATTCATTCGTTCTTTCCAATCCTACTGGTGGTTTGTTGAAGACCTTATCAAGTTTGCGCTATATCTATCTTAATCCTTTCTACGAGAATGAGTAGTATGCCAAATCCATTGTTTGTCATCAATTTAATTGGTGAAGGATGAGCATAAGGTAATTCTTATTCTTGTTTCATCCAAGTGATTAATTCCTTAGTCCGGAGGTTCATCAAAATTCTTGATCTCATTTGTTCATCTTTCTTTTCCAGAGTTCCAAGTTTTTTTCCTGCATTATCTCGTCGTGAAGCTCCATCTAAATCTTCGCAAGGCTTCACCTTGTGTTTTCAACTTCTCTTTCTTTTCATCATCCTTTTATTACCGGAGTTCTTTCAGCTTTCCTTTCGTTTGACCATTCTTTTATTACCGGAGTTCTTCGAGAGTTTCTTCATGGTGGCTCATCAAGGATTTAATTCCTTCTCGAAGCGTTCATCGAGATTCTTTTCAGAGGAGCTCATGTATTCTTCATCTTGCATTCCGAAGTGCAATTCGTTCTACCTTATCTTTTGAGGTGGTGTTACGTCATTTTTGACAATTGCTTGGTGTTTCATGATTCAGAAGTTGTCCGGGATGACATATTGTAAACCTATCATTTTCAATTTGTTCATGAGATCCTTTGCAACCCAACAATCTCTTCATTGGAATTATCTTGGGTTACATTTCACCTAAAGCTTTCCCTAAGGATTGTTGCTATTTATGGTGCTCATAAATGGCCCAGGTTCTTCATTTATCCTCCCGGTGAAATAAGTTTCTCGTTTCCTTGTTCATATCAATCCAATCTATTGTTTTTTTCGTTAGTGGCAGAATTTCACCTCAAGATTTCGAGATGTTTTCCATAAGCCCACTACAAGCTTTTTCGTTTCATTGGTGGTTTTCCAACAACTCCGTTATAACCTTCTTGGAAGGGTGCTTTCCAAACTCTTTGGTGGTACAAGTTGGCATTTTCTTCTCCATTCTATTATTCAAATGATCTATCTTCTATTCTTTCTCCCGGAGGCATTGTGATGTTGCTCTTTTCACTCATCATCTACAATTGTGAGGACCATGTTCTTTCCTTTGTTTATCCATTTAACCAGAGTGTCGTGTTTTCATTTGAGCTCTCTCATCTTATTAAGTTTTACCTCCCTTCTCAACCGGAGTGCTGTCTGAAATCGTTCTTAACCCTTGTGCCATTCTTTTAATAGTTCTGGAGGCAGTGTGTTGTTGATTTCATAAACTATCCTCTCATCTTGTCAAGCTCATATTCTTTACCTTCCTTTTCCAACCGGAGTGTTGTCGTAATTGATCTTTATCGTTCCTTGTACATCTTGTTTCTACCGGAGTGCTTGCATGTACTTCTTGTCCATTGTAACCCTTTTTCTTATGTCTTTCAACCTACAAGGTTCTAGTAATGTTCCTTGTTTCTCTTTTCTAACGGAGTGTTTTCAACTTTGTTCATCTTCGTTCTATTCTTTCTTTCAATTTGTTCAACCTCACAAGGTTCTTTGGTTTGACTCGTTTGTCAAAGAAGCAAATTAGTTTTACCTCTTCTCTTCCTTTTCTGTTTCCCCCGGTGCCATCCTAGATCTCGGGACGAGATCCTCTCGTAGTGGTGGAGTGTTGTGACGCCCCGAGACCGACGCTCTAGATGCCTTCCATTTAGCTTCATTGTCGTCGTGTGTTTCATATGTTTGTTGCCATGATCGCGATGAGTGCCATTGTCATATTTTGCTGCTTGCATCATGTTCGTCATTTGATTATATTGCATTGCCATGCCCATCTTTGTCATGTTGCATTTGTGCCTCTTGTCATTTTTCATTCTCATAATCATCATGTGCATTGTCATATTCATGTATCATCATCATCTCTCCATTCCTTCTTCCTTCATGTTTTTTTTCAGATGACATTTTTCCCTCCTCCATTAATGTTCATTTATTTCCTGGTGATCATACTCCATGCCTTATACCTCTCTGTCAAATTTCTTTCATTTTGGAGTTGATTTGGTTGGGTTCAAAAATGGCTCAAGTTCGAATCTAATTCAAACTTGAATTATTTTTATACCCTTAAAAAGATCCGAACTAGTTTATTCAAATTGTGCATATTTCTAGGACTGCATAAATATCTTCATCCCTGCCAAATTCCGTATCTTCCCTTGTCTTTCTATTCTTCCAAGTTTTCTGTCTGAAGAAAAAGGGAAGGAAAGGAAGTGTAGCAAGAGAGAGAGCCCAGCTCCAGCAGCATTGCAGCCCAGCACCACCACCAGCAGCCCATCTCCATAGCCATCCAGCCCAAGCCCACCTCTACTCCTTCTTCTACCTACGTCACCCATGTACGACCAAACAGGAGACCTCCTCCCTGGCGCCTTTAGCGCCCGTTAGCCAAGCCAGCGCCTGTTGCGTCGCTTGTATGGGCCGGGCCCAGCAACGCTCGCTGGCTGGCCTCGCTCGATCGTGGGCTCCTGCGCTCGCTCGCTAGCTGTGTCGCTTGCTAAAAAAAGCTGCCTTCTCGATCACTTTTTTTCTTCACTAAAAAATGATACATTACATACTGGTTTTCCCTTAAAAGAAGTACTAGTTTTCTTGGAAAAAATGAACTGGTTTGCTACAGTATGTACTATTGTCCTTTGAAAAAAGTTTTATCGAATTCGAAAAAAGTTCACCGAATTCGGAAAAGGTTCACCAAATTCAGAAAAAAGTTCACCAAATTCGGAAAAAGTTCACTGAATTAAAAAAAGGTTCACCGAATTCGGAAAATAAGTTCACCGAATTTGGTAAAAGATCACCGAATTCAAAAAAAGTTCAACGAATTCAGAAAAAGTTCACCGAATTCGAAAATAAGTTCACCGAATCCCGAAAAAGTTCATCGAATTTGGAAAAAGTTCACCGAATTCAAAAATAAGTTTACCGAATTTGGAAAAAGTTCACCGAATTCAAAAAAGTTCACTGAATTCGGAAAAAGTTCACCGAATCCCGAAAAAGTTCATCAAATTCAGAAAAAGTTCATCAAAATTGAAAAAAGTTCGTTGGATTTAAAAAACGTTCATCAAATTTTCGAAAAAAGCATCAAAATTCAAGAAAAAGTTCATCGATTTGCAGAAATGTTCATGAAGGAAAAAAGTTTCGTGAATTTGGGAAAATAAAGAAAAAAGGAAAAGAGGAAGAAGTAAAAGACGGGAAAACAAGTAAGCAACCACATAAGGGAATGTAGTACGTTGGTCGTGGTGTCGTACTCTAGTCACATCGGTTGCGGGTTCGAGACCCAGCTCTGACGCACCAACGTGGTGAGGGGGGTATGCGCCGTTACTGGAAAGACCTGTAGCGGGCGCTAAAGGCGCCAAATAGGATTTAGCACCAAACAGTAGCCATCAAATCGCCATGGGACCGATCGATGGGCTGCCGTACAGCTCCCTAGCGCCCTATATACCATCCCTCGACATATGTGCCCTACCCTAGCTTCTCCTTCTCCCTTCAACGCCGCCATAACCCCTCTCCTTCTCTAGTTGTTCTTCTTTCTCAAGAAAAGTGCTCGAGAGAAGAAAACCACCGGCATCCGTCGTCGCCCTCGCGTCCGGTCTGCGCCAGGACCCTCTCCGAAATTTCGTCCTGCACCCCGTCACCCTCCTCGACCGATCGCCGGAGTTAGCTGGGGGGGAGCATCCCCAACGAACCTCCCTGCCGTCGCCATCGCCAAGACCGGTCGAGCCAAGCCGAGCTCGAGCTCTTCTCCGGCTTGATCCTCGCCGTAGCCATCTCCTTCTTCCACGGGGACGTCATCTCCGTCGTCTCCTTCGTCCACGTCGCATCCACGAGCCTCGGATCGACCTCCCCGACAACCTCTTCTTCGGTTCTTCCTCTTCTTCACGGACGCCAAGCCGGAGGCCTCTTCTCGGCACCGGCCTCTCCTTCTTCCTCGGGTCTACCTCTCCACCGGTTAAAATTCGTCGCGTCCCCGAGCTTGATCGACTCCTCCGAGCCCCTCTACGTGAGCAGCCGCGCTTCCTTGTACCTTTTTCTGGTTGATCACGTCCTCTGCATGCACTGCCGCATGCCTCGCCCAATGCTTGCACGCACAACACCGAGGCTTGGCCGCCATGACCGAAAGCCTTGAGCTCGTGCTGCACCCGCCGTTGCTCCACGCCCACGCACACGTAGTAGCACCCATCCACCGGTTCCGCAGCCCCGCCGTCAGCTCATGATCGCGACGGTCGCCGTCTTGCTCGCCGGTGTCGTCACCCAGTTCGCCGGTGATTCACAAAGAAGAAGGCCTAGCCTTTGCTTTGGTTCAACTTTTGCCACGCCCTTATTTAGAACAAATGAGTAGCAGTAGCGCAGTGATCAACACGCTGCTCCTCTATCCAGGAGGTTGAGGGATCAAGTCCCAGCCGGCCCCAATTTTTGCTCTGTTTTCCTTTTTTTGCACACTCAACCGCCGGGCCAAATCTCCTCGTGGGTCGCTGCACTGTGTTGCACTCCGGCCCACATATGTTTTTTTCCTTCTCTGGTTTTAGTATTTTCCCAGTGTATGCATAATTGTAGAAATGCCATTCTTTTGTATTGTTAATAACTAAATATGCTTGCATCCAAATTAAACAAACTATATATGTAAAATGCTTAGAATTTCATGTAGTTTAATAATTTCCAACTTTCATCCATGTTTGAAATGTTTAAATTGCTGTTTGTTTTAATTTGCTTAAATAAGATCAAGTCCCAGCCGGCCCCAATTTTTGCTCTGTTTTCCTTTTTTTTTGCACACTCAACCGCCGGGCCAAATCTCCTCGTGGGTCGCTGCACTATGTTGCACTCCGGCCCACATATGTTTTTTTCCTTCTCTGGTTTTAGTATTTTCCCAGTGTATGCATAATTGCAGGAATGCCACTCTTTTGTATTGTTAATAACTAAATATGCTTGCATCCAAATTAAACAAACTATATATGTAAAATGCTTAGAATTTCATGTAGTTTAATAATTTTGAACTTTCATCCATGTTTGAAATGTTTAAATTGCTGTTTGTTTTAATTTGCTTAAATAACATGCTAAAATGATGTATTTCATAACTAAATAACCATAGCTCTGATTTTAATAAACTTTATATGTAAATGGTGTAGAAAAATGCATAGTTTAACATGGTAGCCCTACTTTGCATGTTAAACAACTCTAAAATTGTGTATAGGGCAGAACAGTACCAAACCTAATATATGCATATGTGGATTTTTCCGGACTTGTTGTTTGTTGTTCCGGCCTCATTTAAACTTGCCTAGATAGGTAGTTTTCATATGCTTCACCTCTTGCCATGCTAACCAACATTTAATATTGTTGAGTACATAAACGGGAGAGAACTAAATAAGTCATGTGGTGTTCCGTCAATATGCAACTCGTTGCATATTGAGCTCCACTTAATTTGTAGTTTTGCTTGTGCGTTTGGCCAAGACATGCCTCATTAAACCGGACATGCATCATAATTGGTTGTGCATCATGCCATGATTATGTGATGGTTGTTTACCACGTTGTTTGCTTCTTTCCGGTGTGCTTCTTCGGGTTAGTTCCGATAACATCGCGTTTGTGAGGATTCTTTCGACTTCGTCCGTTTGTCTTCTTCATGGACTCGTTCTTCTTCCTCGCGGGATCTCAGGCAAGATGACCATACCCTCGAAATCACTTCTATCTTTGCTTGCTAGTTGCCCGCTCTATTGCTATGCCACGATACCTACCACTTGCTATATCATGCCTCCCATATTTCCATGTCAAGGCTCTAACCCACCTTTCCTAGCAAACCGTTGTTTGGCTATGTTACCACTTTGCTCAGCCCCTCTTATAGCGTTGTTAGTTGCAGGTGAAGATGAAGTTTGTTCCATGTTGGAACATGGATATTGTTGGGATATCATTATTATATCTTGTTTACTTTAATGCATCTATATACTTGGTAAAGGGTGGAAGGCTCGGCCTTATGCCTGGTGTTTTGTTCCACTCTTTCCGCCCTAGTTTCCGTCATACCGGTGTTATGTTCCTTGATTTTGCGTTCCTTAAGCGTTTGGGTTATAATGGGAACCCCTTGACAGTTCGCTTTGAATAAAACTCCTCCAGCAAAGCCCAACCTTGGTTTTAACATTTGCCACCTAAGCCTTTTTCCCTTGGGTTCTGCAGACTCAAGGGTCATCTTTATTTTAAACCCCCGGGCCAGTGCTCTTTTGAGTGTTGGTCCAAACTAGAGCCCCTTGCAGCGCCACCTCGGGGAAACTTGAGGGTTGGTATTAGTTGTACGGATTGCTTATCCGGTGTGCCCTAAGAACGTGATATGTGCATCTCCTATCGGGATTTGTCGCCACATTCGGGTGGCTTTGCTGGTCTTGTTTTACCATTGTCGAAATGTCTTGTAACCGGGATTCCGAGTCTGATCGGGTCGTCCTGGGAGAAGGAATATCCTTCGTTGACCGTGAGAGCTTGTGATGGGCTAAGTTGGGACACCCTGCAGGGTTTGAACTTTCGAAAGCCATGCCCGCGGTTACGGGCAGATGGGAATTTGTTAATATCTTGTTGTAGAAAACTTGACACTTAACTTAATTAAAATGAATCAACCGCGTGTGTAGCCGTGATGGTCTCTTTTCGGCGGAGTCCAGGAAGAGAACACGGTCTCGTGTTATCCTTGAATGTAAGTAGTTTCAGGATCACTTCTTGATCATTATAGCCTCTCGATCGTGCTTTGCTTCTCTTCTCGCTCTCATTTGCGTAAGGTAGCCACCATATATGCTAGTGCTTGCTACAGCTCCACCTCACTACCCTTTTCCTACCCATAAGCTTAAATAGTCTTGATCGTGAGGGCGTGAGATTGCTGAGTCCCCGTGACTCACAGATTACTTCAAAATAGATGCAGGTGCCGATGATGCCAGCGCAGGTGACACAACCCAGCTCGAGTGGGAGCTCGATGAAGATCATGTTCGTTGTGTTGTTTTGTTCCAGTTGATCAGTAGTGGAGTCTAGTCGGGGCGATCGGGGATCCAGCATTAGGGGTGGTCTTCTTTTATTTTGGTTCCGTAGTCGGACCTTGATTGTATTCTGGATGATGTAATGTTATATTTATGTATTGTGTGAAGTGGCGATTGTAAGCTAACTCTTTATCCCTTTCTTATTCAGTACATGGGATGTGTAAAGATTACCCCTCTTGCGACATGCCTACTATGCGGTTATGCCTCTAAGTTGTGCTCCGACACGTGGGAGATATAGCCGCATTGTGGGTGTTACAGTGCTGGTGGGCATGAGTCCAGTCAAGCATTCCCATCTCGCAGCACGGCGTGGATCTCCTGAATTCACTGCTCCTTTCTCCCATCGAACGAACACAATCTGCGACTCCCTGGGGCAGGGCATCCTGTGCTTCTCCGAGAAATCTCCTTCGAAGTAGATCCGCAGGGCTAGATTTAGCAGCTCCCAATCCACGTGATCCTTGCGCATCCAAGCATACCTGCGCGAGTGAGAGAACGGATTCGGTCCCTCCTCGGCTTCCTCCCTCGCAGCTTCCTCCTCTGCTTCCCTCCATTCACGTGTGCACTGGGTCCAGGAGAGAGCGTCATCACGGATCCGCATCGCCCGCTCCCTCCATCTCCTCCCTCAAGTCTCCCGCAGAACCGCTGGCGCGACGGAGTTGAGCAGCTGGAGCATCCGCGGGAAGGCTTTGTAGACATGTGGGAGATGCATCTTGTACATCTCCTGTCTTCCAGCCATTCCCTTGTGGATCTGGCCGATGACTCCATGGGGGCGAGCGGACTTGCTGAGGGGGGCAGGCGCGCCCGGAGTCAGGTGGCGGGGGTGGCGGCGAGATCTATGGCGGCGGCGAGGGTGGAGGTGGTGGCGCGGGCGAAGGGGATCACGAGAGCGGTCATCTATTTGCCAATTATGTGAACTAAACAGTCAACATATAAAATAATTTAAATATATATAATATAGTTAGAAGGGGAACATAAGTTGGACCTGGCATTCCTATTCTTATATAGAAAAATAGAACAGACCTCTGCGTTTTCTTCAAAAAAAATACATAAATTGGGCTGCCAAAAATAAAACCTCGGATGGGAGGTCCATAGGCCGGTCGATACATGACGGCCCTAAGAAAATACAAACAGGCCTATGGACCTCCCATCCGAGGTCGTGGGCTGCGCATGTTAAAAATAAAAGCCTAGACGGGCCTGCCCAAAACCACGTCCAACACTTGCCAAAACTCCGTCCCTCATTTTCTATGTGTTTCGCACACTCGACATTGTGTGGGCATTTTGACTATGCATCATATGAAGATGTGCTATGCATGAATGTTGATCAACATGATGTTAACTGGCTGGTAGTTCCATTTTTGATCATGAATAAAACTTCCAACATGATGTTAACTCTGGTTGAAAAGGCCGTGTTAAAATTAATGCTCTGCCTCTGAAAGTTGCAGTTCCTTATCTGAAACTTAACTTGCAGTTTCTTATCTGAAACTGAAACTTGCAGTTTCTTCTCTCAGAATCACATTGTCTGCACTTTTATACTCCTATGAAACTACATTTTTTAAGTGCTAAAAATAGATCTCTAGAATTCATAAAATACTTCATATGCTCAATACTGCAAATCTAAAATTCAAAAGACATTCATATCTGAAAGTACTCTCAAAATACACAACACAAAACACAATTCACAACCTGCAAATACTGACAACCATAAGCTCCTCCTGACAATTCACAACCTGCCCGACTATTGGGCTGGGGGGCAGCCCCCTCCTATTCCTCGGCGGCACATAGCCGCCCCATGAGACGATGTGAACGGCGAGGGAGACAATGGCGGGGAAGTGTCGTCGGGCCAACTGCTTTTCTCCTCTTGCAGTTGGGTTCGGTCGACGAAGACTCCACCGGCTCGCTCTGGCAGGACACCCTCACAAACGGCACCCTGTAGATGCTCGATCCTTCAATCTCTGGTGGATGATCCATCTGGGATCGATACTCCCACCACCGCTCTATCACAATCGTATTCGGTGAATCTGTTTGCTCCATGGCCCAGAGGAGCAGCTCTATGTACTCCAGCGCGACTCCCTCCGGGAGTATCACCGCCTTTTCACTCTATTGCAGATATTTGGCCATGGATGTCGCCATCGCCGCTAGTTGGCCCTTGTTGTCAAACCAAGACTGTATCTCCAACATCCTAGCTAGCTTCACAGTGTCACCGTCTGTGATCCTCACGTATCGTTTGTACTCCTCCATCGATCTACTTCTCCACAGCACCTTCACTCACCGGCGGTGGTTTTTGAATGGAAGAGGAGAGGAGCAGCGCTGGTTTTGGATTAGAACGGGAGAGGAGCGACGCTGGTTTTGGACTGGAAAAGGAGAGGAGGGGCGGTGGTTTTGAAATGGAAGAGGAGAGGAGCGGCGCTGCATTTAGATTGGAATAGGAGAGGAGCGGTGGTGGTTTAAGAGGAGAAGAGCGGAAAAGCAGCGTTGGTCTTGGAAGTATTTTTTTGTTGTTTTGTGTATTTTGGGTCAAAGTTTGACCACGTACTGTATTTGACAAGCAAAATGTGAATGCATGTCACCAAAAATTGTATCGTTTGGTTCATATCTGAATGTACTTTCAAATTATATTATTTTTGCAACGTATAACATATATTTTATGTGCGAAAATCATGGTCAATTATGACCCAGAATAAAAGGGAGACTAGTTAATGTGGGGTCGCTTTCTTAATTGAAGGGTAAGTTGATTTTGATTTTGATCCAGTCACAGCGCGTCGGCCCTCTCGTCCAATCCTAAATCGCTGTCGCACGCTCCTCTCCCTCTTCTCCATTGCAAAACCACCTCCTCTCCTCTCCATCATCTCCATTCCAAAACCACCGTCTCGCCTCTCCCTCTTCTGATCTTCTCCATTGCAAAACCACCTCCTCTCCTCTCCATCATCTCCATTCCAAAACCACCGTCTCGCCTCTCCCTCTTCTGATCTTCTCCATTGCAAAACCACCTCCTCTCCTCTCCATCATCTCCATTCCAAAACCACCGTCTCGCCTCTCCCTCTTCTGATCTTCTCCATTGCAAAACCACCTCCTCTCCTCTCCATCATCTCCATTCCAAAACCACCGTCTCGCCTCTCCCTCTTCTCTATTGCAAGACCACCGTCTCTCCTCCGTTTTCTAGACGCTTTGCTCCATGGTGCGGGCGCAATCCATGAATACAAAATTAGTATACTGTATACTATTTAAAAGTCGAGGGCGGGGCTTTTCCTGCGCGGTAGGCGGCGGGGCAGTTCCGCCTAGTCGGTTCGACAGAGACGCGAGAATACGAGGGAGTAGGCTGCTGCAAACGTAGGGTTGTGTGATTTGACAGCGAGTTACTGCTGGACAGGTGGGGCCCCATGATTTGACTTGCCATTATCATTTTAACTGCGGTGCTACGACCGGCGTGAGTCTCCCGATTCCTGACCACCTCCATACAGGTGCCTCTCCCAATGCTCCACCATGTAGTAGAGGTTGGCTCTTGCATGAGAGCCCACTTCTCCACTTTTTCCTTGCCTCTCTTTCCTCAACATATGCAAAAATGCCATGTAAAGTGCACTATTGTACTTACTTTTACTTGCTCCTACAGGTGCTTAAGCTTGCCACATAGGCATAAAGTCTGATGTGGCAAGTTAATCAAGAAGAGAGAGACTAGTTTGGTGACCCAAGGAAGAAACGGTGCTAAGCGCGTGTACCTAGGTGAAAAGGCAATTTTGAGTCTATAGCTAATGAAATGAAGCAAACTTAGCAACACCATTTCATTGGAAGAGGTCACTCCTTGGAAAATGCAATAAATACTAGTACTCCCTGTGTCCCATAATATAAGAACATTTTTGGCGCTACACTAGTGTCAAAAACATTCTTATATCATGGGACGGAGGGAGTACGAAGAAAGAGATAGAGAGGAGTAAAAAAATACACTTATAGCCAACCTTGTTGTAGTATGAATGACTAAGTGATGACTATGTATGACATGCCAACATCAGATAGCCTAACGCACCGTGTAAAATCTCCAAGGGTGCGACCGCGCGAGCGACACGACGGTCGTGGTAGGTGCGACCATTATATGGGCTGCTGGCAGCCCTTGGATCTGAGATCAAACGGTCGCATGCTAAGTTGCTAAAAATTTGCAGAATAACCCTCCAGGATAGGATATTCACCCATAGGTCTAGAATCACACCATGCAACCGTTCGATCTCAGATCTAATGGCTCTCGGAAGCCCGTATCATGGGAGAATGGAAAGCCACTACCCTACATTTCACACGCTGGCAGTTCGCTCCTACTCGTCCCCGCACGTCCTTCAATACTACGGCGGTTCGCTCCTAGTCGTCTCGTCCATTCACATTATGGCAGTTCCACTAATCCTAACCCTCCTCCCAAATCCATGGCGTCCCAAATCTCCATGATTGGCAGTGAGTACAAGGTTAGAACCATCACCGGAGATGAGTTCGACGTCATCTACACCTGTTCTTCCGCGACGGTGAAAGGATGCCTTTCTCGCTTTAGACGCATGTTCGAAAACTCAGATGATGAGTGGGTCGCTGGGCTAGATGTTGAGTACACCATAGTCCTGGGACTAGAGAAGGATCTAAATGACGAAGAGAGGAAGAAGCCCGCCGTGATCCAGGTTTGCGTACATAACATTTGCTTGGTCTACCACATATGCCATGCCGACGTTGAGTGCCAGATTTTAAGAACTTCCTTAAGGACAAAATAGTGAAATTCGTTACTGTAGACTTTAAGAACGACAGGGATGTCCTGCGTCGGATAGTTCTTGTTGTAGGCAACCCCTTCAACCTCCATAAGAATCGGCTGGTGTCCTCTCATCAGCCTTCAATGTTGACCCTGGCAGGAGCCATGGTTCATCCTTCGTACGGTAAACTGGAGAAACCTCCATACACGTTTCATCATCATGCATGGCAGTGGAATGTACTAGATATAGACCACATCCACTATGCTGCAATGGATGGCTACCTTTGCTTCAATATCTACAAGGGTTGGATGAAGAGCAACAACCAAGTGTGCGGTTCAAGCAAAGAAGTATCAGCCAAGAGGAAGAGGGACAAGGACGAAGTCAAGGACGTGGACGAGGACTCTGAGTAACGTGGCAGTGTCGTTGCTCATGGTGGTTCTAATGTTGTGTCTACCAGAATAGTTGCAAAGTTTAATTTCAGGTGTGCTTAATTTAATTTGAGGGGTGTGTTGTGTTGAGCCCCCAGCAAAACTATGTTATGTTTCTTCTTGTTACTTTAACTCTTCAGTACGTACATACTAGTACTTCTTACATTTCATCTTTTAGTTGGTGTAGTACTACCACTCATTTCTTCACATTATATATGTACAATATATATGGACAACATCATATAGCCAGCAGTTTAGTTGTCAAAGAATTTCAGGGTGCTTAATTTTGTCAAAGAATTCCAGGATGCTTAGAGGGTGCTTGGATCCAAGGGACTTATTTTAGTATGACTAAAAATAGTCTCTTTAAGAGGCTAAAGTTCCAAGCACCCCTGACTAAAGAGGGGCTAAAAATAGTCTTGAGACTAAAATTTTTTAGTCAGGGGTACTCCTACTAAAATATGGATTAGTCCTCTATCTACTCATTTAACTCCTCTCCTTTAACACAGGCGAGTTCTGGATTGGAGGGTTTGGAGGATAATAAATGCTCATTAACATGATTTTAGCCTTTTTAGTATTTGGATCCAAGCATGGGTGAGGCTAGCATGTTTTAGTCCCACTACTTTTAGTCATGGGACTAAAACGTATCCAAGCACCCTCTTAGTTTTATTTGAGGGGTGGGTTGTGCTGGACACCATTATTGTGACTAGCCTTTTTAATAGTACTATATGCATAATTTGGCCAAGATTGCTCTCTATATGTACCACCTTTTTTTAATTTCAAGTTTTGCTCCATGGCGCAATCCATCGATACTATTGCTGTACAAAAGTATACATTTTTTAAAAGGCTAGAGGGTGGGGCAGTCTAGCTTGGTCGGTTTCACAAGAGGCGAGGGCCTTTGTGATTTTACGACTCATTACTGCTGGAAGGCGGGGCCTTGTGATTTGACTGCTCGTATAAATGCGCCAACGACCTGATCGAGGAGGAGCAAAGAACCGTGCGGTATACTCAAGTTTTCCACTGGAGTAGTACTACGACGGAGGAGCATGAAACACGGCAGCCCAGTGCCATATGGCGATAAAAATGATCTAATTTGCTAGTCATCTCATTGTTAGCATTGTTCTATTCATTCCCTAAAAAAACATTGTTCTATTCATGCCTCGCAGAGAACGTGACACGTGCGGCGAAACACCCGAAGCAAAAGATGAAACACAGGAGCAAAAGAAGAAGTAAGATTATCACCCCAAATGATCTAATTTGCCGCGGAGTCGTAACTGCTTCTTCATGTCCTCCACGACCTCCATCTCCTTGCGCGTCTCCTCTGCCATCTTCTTCATTCTGTCCATGATGCGGGATTTCTCGACGCGAGCCTTCATCATCTATTCCACAGCCGCAGTACATACCTTGACAGCAGCCGGGTGCTTGATGCGGAGCTTCGCCAACTCCTCCTTCTGTTCCATGACGAGGGCCTGCAGCATCTTCATCGAGGAACTACTATTCTCATGCAGCTTCTTCCAGCCGGCGTTCTTCTCCTTCAACAGGTCGATCTTGTGGCAGAGCTTCTCCTTGTCCTCCTGAAGTCACAGGATTTCGCCGGTCGCCTTTTTCTCCGAGGCAATGCTCTTCTTTAGCAGCATCACCAAGCCGACGGTCAACTCCCCCTACTGATTGAGCTCAGCGGGCATGTCATCAAGGCTCTCCTTCAGCAACTCCATGAAGCCTTGGATGAACTCCTTATGCTTATTGAGGTGCTTATTGAGCTGATCAGGCATGCCGTCGAGGGATAACGACTCCAGCTCCGTCGGCTCGGCATGTTCGCCTCCGCGGCTAGGGCGCTCCTGGGAGCCATCGCCTGCCTGTGAGAGATCTTTCGAGGTCTCTGCGTGGCGGTGAGCCCTCTATTTTTTCCACAGCCTTGGTTGCCGCTCCCTTGTTACGAGTAGTTCTCGACCTAGAGCTCTGCTCACCGGCCATGGCAACGACGGGCGAAGAAGAAGCACTTATGAGGAGGAAAGGTAGAGTAATTTTCGGTTAGGTAGTTCCCCTTTTTATAACCTAAGTACTAGCACTAGTACTAATACCTGCATAGCGGGAACACGTTCAGGTTTGGTACGTACTAGTAGGTGTGAGCAGGCTTTCGAATGTGGTGGGAACAAGGTAAAGATTAATTGATGGTTTTGGTTTCGAGGCCCGAAACGGCTCCCGATGAGTTTAGCGGAACATAAATTTCAAGTACTACACTGCTCAAATGCGTAAATATTATGTTACTGTCAATAATTGGCACAAAATATGAAGGAGACCAATGGAAGTACTACTAGCAACCCACGATTTAACTACTCGCAAGCGCGCAGTGGAGTAATAATGTCTTTCTTCCGCCCTCACGTCCACTCAATTTGCATGCGCTGTATTAATTGACCATCAATGAAGTGAACGACTTTACACGCGTCAAATTATCACATGGGGTGGATCTTGGTACAAAATTGCGTCCGCCCGTGTACCCGCGTGTGCGTGCGAGGGAATGAGTGCTTGCGTGGTGTGCGTGCACATCTTCGCTTCGTGCATGTACCGCCAGTATGGCTCAGGGAGGACGAGTACATTCTTATGGAACCAGCAGCGCATCACTGTGATCAATCCACGCAAGGAGGTCACGACAACGCCTCCACATGTGCCACGTGGCTTCATGAACTGTAAGAGAGACACTGTGTAGCGTGCCATTGGTATTCTAATTTACGTGTTCTGCACATACTCGAAGTACTAGTAAGGTACACGTGCATTGCACACATCAGATTTTGCAACTAAATTATGAATAAATACCACACTATAGCATGTAAGCTCTGAGTCATATATGCCTGATGTAGCCCTTCATTTAATTCTTATAGTTCATCTCATTCAAAATCACTTAGTTTTTATAAAAAAGCTAAGAACGCGGGAATAGGAAAAACATGGGATTATAATGGAATGTCGTCTTGAATCCTACAGGATTGTATGAGTGTTTGATTGTGCATAGAAAAAATGCAGAATTCTTTCCAAGAGGTTTGAGTGGATGGGATGTTTCCTATGAAATCTAGTGCAAATGAATCATATGGAAAAATTCCTATGGTTTACAATCCTACGAATCAAACAACCAAGATAGGAAAAATTCCTAATGATTAGAATCCTCCAAAATTCCTTTGAGAATCCTTTGAATCAAAGAAGCCCTAAATCTATTTTATGATTCATGGAATTGTGCATTGTAAAGCATAAAGTAAAAACAAATAATGGCAATTCAACTAGAAAAAAAAGTTTGGGCAGTTATGATACGGAAGATTCTAGAACAAAAGAGAACCACTGTTGTTTTGAGGTTTGTGCATTATGCTTAAGTTCAACCATGGAATCTGCTAGATTGTACATGTGGCAAAATCCGGTGGGGGGCTAGAAGATGGTGCGAGGGGCTGAGTGGAGGAAGACTATGAAGGAATGCACAAGTGCAAGATCGATATTTAGAGAGAGGGGGCGAACATGTGCGCTGTTGCGCGCAGTGGCGGGGCCATGAAAAATAAATGAGCTAGGGGGCCAAGCATTGCTAATCCTTTACGAGGAGGGTTAATTCATGAACTTCGACCATTTTTAGCAGCAATTGTCTAATGATCACATTCATATTAGCCTCGATATATAGTGATGTTAGGGGGGAGGGGGCAGGGCCCTTACTTCCCCCTGTCTTCGCCATTGTGCACGCATCTGAGAGATGAAGCGGAAGGCGTGGATGATGAGAGGGGGACATTGGATATATAATTAATGTGTGTGTATTAGCTATATATGTTAATCCTATATAGAGAGGTATAGATTGATCGATGTGGACGTGGGAAAGAGGGTGAGACCTCACTGGATATATCGATTGATCGGTTTGTGTGGAAAACTATGAAAGACCTAGCTATATACACACATACATAGAGGAACATCGATCATCGCGCATGCACGCGTGAGAGATAAAGAATGCCCGATATGGTGGAGAGGGGGATGTGTGTGGGTGTGTGCCTTCATGGGAGACCGGCCTGAAGAAAAAGATTGCATGCGTGCGATGGATAATGCCGACTGGTAGTGTGTGTGCATGCATGCACGAGAGAAAGTTAGTGGCAAATTTGAGCACTACTGGCCATTGGATATCATCTAGATTCCACCAGATTTTGCCACATGTATAATCTAGAAGACTCCATGGTTGAACTTAAGCATAATGCACAAACATCAAAACACAAGCACTTCTTATTTGTTCTAGAATCTTCCATATCAGAATTGCCCAAATGTTTTTCTACATGATTTGCCATTATTTGTTTTTACTTTATGTCTTACGGCGCACAATTCCATGAATCTTAAAATAGATTAGCTTTCTTATAAAAACTAGATGATATTGAATGAAATGAACTATAAGAATTAAACGAACATCTACATCATGCATATATGACTCAAAGCTTGCATGCTATAATGTGGTATTTATTCATAGTTTGGTTGCCAAATCTCATGCGTGCAATGCACATGTACCTTACTCTAGTCTAAATGGTGTTTGTGTGTGTGTTGTGCGTGTTGAGGTGCAAATTGTCTTTTTTGGTACATGTTAAGCTTGTTCTTCTGAAATTTCATGTCGCGCCTTGTTATGCCGAAAATTCAAGCTAGCGTCTCTGTCTATCGTGCTGCGAAACTCCCGTCTCTTCAACCCGCGCCTTGTTAGCCCGAAATACTTAAGATATATCTTTGTCTCGTTGTGCTCCGACAACTTCCTCCATCTCAACCCACGCCTTGCTATTCCGAAATTACAACGCGCGCGAAAACTCCCACCTCCTGTGAAATCCCGACACGCGAAATGCCCGTGGTACCCCTGAACCGAAAGAACCACCTCAAATCGGTGGGGGTACTTTCGTAACTTACCCCACATTTCGGACAAGCGTGTCTCTAAGCCATGGTTCCCCACTACCATCCCATCCGCCCACCCTTTCATACACCGAGGCCACGAAAACCCGCGACGAAACCCCACACCCTGCTCCGTCCGCCACCCAGCCGAAGCCTCTTCCCCGACGACATCATCCACAGCAGCACCTCGATGTCCCTCATCCACCGTACCAGATGAGGATCCATCGTCGATCTCATCGTCCCACCGGTTCAGCCACCCCGTCCTCCACCTCCAAGGAGCTTCCCCGACATTACCCTCGTCTTTCGTGCCACCTCCATTCCCACATCGCCGTCTTCACCTGCACCCCCGGAAGAGCATCATCATCACCGTTTCCTCGGATGAAGCTGCGGCCTAATCGGCACCACCAAAGAGGTTGTACACTAATCGCCGCATTTTCTTCTTGATTCGATCTCACGGTGCTGCCGGCGCTTGGTCCCGAGCCGACACGGCGCGGCTCTATCCACGGTGGCATCGCCGGCCACTTCCTCCACGGCGTCGCTCCCTCGGTGGCGACGTCCACATCAGTAGGAGCTGATGCTGCTTTAGCTCTCGCTCGCACTGCTGCTCTGCTCTTGCTCTTGGTCCCCTGCCTGGTCTACTCTTGCTATTGCTCTTGCTCGCGCTGCTGCTCTCGCTCTTGCTCTTGCTTGCGATGCTACTCCGATTTAGCTACACTTCAGTCGACTGAATCGACTTTTGGGTCAGTCGATTTTTAGGGGGTGGGGGGCTCGCTGAGGTGAAGGAAGAACCAGACACAGCGGGGAGGGGGGCTCGCCGGAGAGGTACCCCACTATCTATCTTAGGGTTCAGGATGGGGCGGTGGTCGCCGGCGGTGGCGGGGCGTTGGCGGGGCGTTGGCGGGGCGGTGGCGGGGCAGTGGCGTGGGGATCGCCGGAGAAAAAGCTCGGCACGGGGGGACCTAGAGGGATGGCCGGGGCGGCGGCGGACTGGCGGTGGGGAGTGTTTTCGGGGCGGGAGGGGCGGCGCACCACCGGCTGCGAGCGGCGGGGGGCTGCTGTTTGGCCGGTGGTGGCTGGCGGCTCAGGGGGTGGAGGTTGAAGATGAACCGCATGCCCTTGATTTCGTATCCAACGGCTGCAAAATCGACTGACTAGAGATGAAAAAGTCAATCGACCGACGTGTAGCCTCACCTTGCTAGTGCGTTCAGTTTCGACAGCAAAATTCAGTTTCGACAGCAAAATTTAGTTTCGACAGTTAAATTCAGTTTCGACAGTTAAGTTCAGTTTCGACAGTTAAATTCAGTTTCGACAGTTAAGCTCAGAGATGAGCGGCTGATGTATTTTACATCTAGAACTTTGTGCTTATGTATTTTACGTCATGTATTGGAGATTCTATTAGAATTCCACTCAGGTTAACGTTGTTCGTTGTCTCTCTTGTCCTGCTTCAGCCTCGGTGTCGTACAACTCACCGGAGCTGCTCCAACGACGAAACCCTCCATCACAGCGGAGCAGTACCTCGGGCTCCATCTCCAGACGCCTAAGATCTTCTTCCCCTCCTCCGACAGCAAAGTCAGCCGGAGCATCCTCACCGGCCAACCCAATCACGCTGAGATCGACATGGCTTCACCAAAGAGGTTGTACACTTGTTGCATCTCTTTTTTACTCTACATGTTATATATATTGTCCACTGAGCACTCGTAGTAACGGGAAATACGATTATTTTATCCTACTATATGACAAGCAGTGAGGTACGAGGCAACTTAGCTATCCATGATGGACTCTCTTGAACGCCATCATTATTTATCTCTGCACGTTTGAGCTGTGCATTTGTCGATGGGCCTGGGAGTTGAGCTAGTACGGCAGTGGCCTGGGTCCAAAGTGATAGAAGTAGCACAAAAACATTTTTTCAGTGTAGGATTTTCCTTGCTCAAGCCTGCCTACTAGAATCACCAGTGCTTGAAAGGAAAAGTGAATGAAAAACATCGGAATTGGAAAGTTTCCTATGGTACTACTTTTCATGAATTTGGTGCAAAGGAATGGAGCAAAGGAAAACTGTAGGATTTGTTCCTTTAGTGTCTCCTTGAAAGAAAAACCGTAGGAATTCTAATTTCCACTTCTCCTCCTTTTCATATTCCTATTCATCAAGCACAAGACTAATAGATAGTAGCATAATAGCATTATAACCATACATTTTCTTGTGGTTTGACTTAATCTCACCATGTTTTTTTTGCATCCTGTGATCTTCCAATTGTTGTGAATCAAACACCCAGATTGGCAGAAATCCTGTGTTTTTAAATTCTCTGTTTTGCACGTGCATTCCTATCCTATTCCTCTCTATTTCCTATCCCTGCATTGTTAGAATCCTCAAATTCAAACAAGCCCTTACTCAATTACTTCTGTTATAGATATGTGTCAAAGAAAACCTTTTGTGGTTTGTCCTGCTCCTGCGGCGCTGTGTTCCACCCCAGCTCAGCTGCTCCAACGACGGAAGGGTTCACCACAGCAGGAATCCGCTCTCCAGACTGTCTTTCGCCACCTCAGATCTTCTTCCCCACTGCCGGCAGCCACGACAACTGCATTACCATCATCAATTGAGCAGATGACCTTGAGGACTACACGGGTCCGCAAGAGAGGTCGCACTCTTCCGTGTCTTCTTACGTTATGCGTCGCTTAATATGATGACATGCTACATTATTGTCGTGTTCACCTATTAGACTCCGAGTCAGGTCCAAAATAATGCTGAAACTTGAGTTTTTAAATGGTTGTGGGGTACATATTGGGGCAGCAATCAGTACTATCTGTCTACTATCTGGTTAATCTTCGGTGTCTACTATGAGTTTCATGTTGGGTGCAAACAAACATTAAAGGAGTCATTATCTGTATTTTTTAACTAAAGCTATTATCTGCCTGCTATCATTGGTTTTGGGTCTATCCACAGTTTGCTACCATCACTCTGGATTTGTGCATTCACTCCTTACATAATCTCACTATGTTTTATTCCTATGCATGCCAGTTATTGTACACAATGGAACTGATCATGTAGAGCAAAAGAGACGAGCCTTGCGTGGCAATAAAATTTCATGCAGACGTCGTTCCATGGTGGGCACAAAGGTAGCCCCCTCCACCCATTTTGGATCGTAATCAAGAGGAAGATAATTGTTCTAAGGGGGATTCAGAAGGAGAAGACCACTCCTATTTACCCCATGAGGTCTTCGGTCTAACTTGTCATGCTGATGTTGGTAATATCATGCATATGGTGCCTTGCATTGCTTACTGTATACATTAAAGATGTCATCTGCTTAGTTTAGACATGCTTTGTGTCAATGCCATCTGTTTAGTTTCTTTATCATATATGTAAATCATGCAATGCCATCTTGTCTAGCCAGACATCATATATGTGAATTTTGCACTGCCACCCTGGTTAGCCAGTCATCTTATATGTGAATTATATCATGCCATCATTTTTTATTACGTGTTAAATTTGTCAACAATTTTAGTACATTCAATTACTCTTCCTGTGCATCAGTCATTCGGCACGGTCATGGAAAAATCTGGAGTGGAAACAAGGTCTTCAGAGCAGACAATGCTATTTGATGAAGCGCATGTCTTGCTGGTTACCGATAGCTCCTCAGAGGAGGATTCAGAGACAGATGACCAGTCATATCCCCCCCCCCCCGAGGTGCATGCCCTAACTTGGCAGGGTTATGTTGCTCATATCGTGCGTATGGTATCTTGCATTGCTATGTCATTTGCTTAGTTTAGACATGCTTTGTGTGAATGCCACCTGTTTAGTGTCTAATTACCATATATGTGAATTATGCAATGCCATCTTGTTGCAAGACATTATATATGTGAATTATGCAATGTTATCTTGTTGCAAGGCATTATGTATGTGAATTATGCAATGTCTTGTTGTTTAGGCAAGCGTCATATATGTGAATTATATCATGTCGTCCTTTTTTGTATTTCACATTGCTTTTGTCGACAATGTTTGTATATTCAACTGCTCTTCCTGTGCATCAGCCATTTGAATTGGTGATGGAGAAATCTGGAGTGAAAACAAGGTCTTCAGAGCAGACAATGCTACCTGCTGAAGCAGATATCTTGCTGGTTACAGATAGCTCTTCAGAGGAGGATTCAGAGGCAGATGACCAGTCCTATTATCCCCCTGAGGTGTATGCTCAAATTTGGCAGGGTTATATTACTCATATAATGCATATGTTGTATTGCAATGCTTAGTTTTTACATCATATACACAATATTGAATGCCATCTCCTTAGTTGACACATCATATATGCGATTGCCCTCTGCTCACTTCCTTAGTATATAAATCATATATTTGAATTATGTCATGCCATGATGTTTACATAGACAACATGTATCTGAATTATGGCATGCCAACCCATTTTCTAAAGACATAATATAGTTATATCATCTCATCCTGTTTACATAGTCATCATATTTTAAATTATGTCATTCTATCCATGAATTATATCATGCCATCATGCTTCCATTGACAGCATGTTTGTGATTTATGGCATGCCAGCCACTTTAATAGACACATCGTATAGTTATATCATGTTATCCTGTTTACATAGTCATCATATTTTGAAGTATGTCATTCTATCCTGTTTAGTTAGCCATCATACATGTGAAATTGTGTCATGCTATCCTGTTTAATTAGCCATCATATATGTGAAATTATGTCCTGCTATTCTGTTTGCTTAGACAACATAAATGTGAATTATTTCATGCCCTATTTTCTTCCCTACTATCCATTGCACCTGTCTATCTTACAATGTCTGTACATTCAATTACTTTTCTTGTTTATCAGCCATTTCAATTGGAGGGAGTGATGGAAGTATCTGTGGGAGTAAAAACACGGTCTTCAAAAAAGATCATGCTACCTATCGATGCAGATAGAACCACGGTTGTACTTGCCCAAGAACTAGCCCCACCACACATAACCCACACTCATGCAGATTGTACCCGTACCCAGTTGGACAGAGAACTAGCTACACCCCTTCTAACCCCAACCCCAGCAGATAGACACCCAGTTCCCGTTAACACAACACCGTCTCCACCACAGAGCACCCAAACACGAGCAGTTAGTAAGGCAACTGCAGTGCCCAAATCACGAGGACCACCACTCCGAACCCGAAGTCAACGCTTAAAGCAGAAGAAGAATTGTTCTCAGGTCAGGTTCCGTAGCTATGGTTCATACTACTTTGCTCTTGCATCACTGTATTTATTGATACCAACTAATTTCAAATTTGAAGGATGCAATTGAAACTCCAATGGCACAACAGGTATGTTTTAAACCTGTTTCTTCAACGTGTTTGGCTGTTTGCTATTGTAACTTGCTCTATGTTGATTTCAGTTTCAATTGAATAAACAGTTACGTTCTCATGCCATGCACATTACAAGTGTTGTTATTGCTGTGTAGTTTCCCACACTTATATTCTGTCTATGCTGCTTTGTCTTAAATAGATATGATTCGAAATGTATCTATCTTGGTTTGGCAACATAAACTAGAATGGTATAGACCATATAGTGACCATAATACATAGATATATGTTTGTTTCATGTTGTTATCCTATCCACCTTACTACTGAACTGGTTTACCAAAATGAGTTTCATATACTACATTGTAAACCTGAGATGTGTTTGTTTGTTTCTCTTTTAGAACGCGGATAAAATATTGGAGAAGAGTACCCTGTTATGCAATGGTAAAGGAAGTAATGCAGATAAGGTTCAAGATAGTGAGACATCCCTGTTGGTCTCCAAGAAAGCTGATAAAAACTATATTGAAGACACTGAGACAACCCCAAAGTCCTTTCTTGATGTAGTGTTCGAGTTACTGGCTACCACTGCTGGCACCAGCTCTTCGAACTCGTTTCCTGAATCAGTTCGGCTTCTTGAGTCTCAACTTCAAGTTTAAAGACATCGATCAGATGTTATGTGATAGGAAGCCGAAGGACTGAGGAAGTCCCTGCAGAATTCAGATGCATACTTTCTGGTGCAACAACAAGTGCTGGAGGACTTAAGCGCCAAACAAGAGAAAGTTAATAAGCTTGCTAAGCATCTTGCCGGCATTATGGGTACCCGGGATATTGTTTCTTGAGCTCTTCAGAAGTGGTTTCAGTTCTGGACTTGTTTTGCTACGGCGTTTATATGCTGCTGTGTTCCCTATATTTGCACTGGTGGCGAACTTTGATGCCCAGTGGATGTAATATGTGTAATAGCCGTGATAGCCTAGTGTAAGTTGCTTGCTTATTTATTTCCTTGTTGTCTTATTTATTTGTTTGCTTGTAGTCAGTGCAGTTCTTTTTCTGCGGTTTGCTAGTGGCTGCAATAACCTATTTTTTAAAACTAGGCCACAATAACCATGGGCTAATATTTACTGTAGTGACACTGGGCCTCCTACGGGCCGTAGAAACAGTGGGCCTTCTACGGGCTGTAGAAACAGTGGGCCTTCTACGGGCCGTAGAAACAATGGGCCTTCTACGGGTCGTATCATCAATGGGCCTTATACGGACCGTATGATCGATTGGCCAAACATGGGCCAAACAGACCGCATTCTGGTCGTAAACGGGCTAGAGTTGGAATCGTCCGTTCATGGGCCGACCATAACGGGCCATCGCTAATAACGGACCACAAACGGACCGACTGTAACCACGGCTGAATTTGGCCCACAAGCAGAAAATGACAGTAACGGGCCGTAAGTAAAAGAATGCTGGAAAATAGCCCAAGAATAAATGGGCTCTGAGAAGGCCGAAAGATAACATGGGCTGGAAACGGCCCAATGGAATAATGGGCCGTTAATGGGCATAAAGTGATACATTGTTCTTTACAGGCCAGTTTCACCACAGGCCGGTAATGGGTGTAAAGTGATACACTGTTCATTACGGGCCAGTTTCACCACGGGCCGTTAATAGGCCAAGAGTTACATAGGGCCTCATATGGGCCGAAAGACGTCATGGGCCATACATGGGCCAGAAGTGAAAACGGGCTGGAATCATATTGGATGGCCCAGATGACACTACTGGGCCTAATTCGAATAGGGCGTAACGGGCCTTGGGTTAGCGGGCTGTAAATGGGCTATATGCGAAGAGGCCATTAACAGGCTTTCCATGGGCCGGCCCGCCACCTTTTGACCAAGTCAAACGGGCCAGCCTTTTCACAGGAATGGGCCTCTGTTGGGCCGTGCCACGTATCGACGTATCATAGGCGCCTTCTGTCCAATGAGTGGATGACATCTGTCCCAGCGATGAGCCGACACGTGTTTCCTCCAGCCAATGATGATTTTACACGTGGAAAATCCCCATTGGTCAGGGCTGTTAACGGGTTATTGGATCCAAAACCCGACTCGATAGCTTAACGGCGTTCCGTTATGGTGGATGCCACGTGTCGGTCACCCTTGACTAAATCACTTCTGTGACACGCGATTTATGGTCATGGAAGTGGACACTTCCGTGATGATAATTTTGGTAATGTCATGGAACACTTCTACGACAGCACAGGTATGACTATCGTGATTCTGTCATAAAATCGTCATGGATGTACATGCATGACAAAAAACGCGACCTACTGTGACAAACATGTATCATCACGGAAGTGTATTTTTTGTAGTGCATGTTCTGGAACAAGTTTCAGCAATCCATCTTCCATGATGTATTGAAGACTAAGA
Organism: Triticum urartu; assembly: GCF_003073215.2. Classification (NCBI taxonomy): domain Eukaryota; kingdom Viridiplantae; phylum Streptophyta; class Magnoliopsida; order Poales; family Poaceae; genus Triticum; species Triticum urartu. The sequence goes on along the minus strand of NC_053026.1, from coordinate 391,324,799 downwards.
AGAATCTGTATGTGAAAGTGAAGTTAGTTGATCTCTCTCACATGGAGGGGGACTTGCCTTACTTTGGGGAGGCTCTTCAGAGGTGTGACGAGCTGGAAAGCAAGAGGATCATATCATTTAATAAGGATTTTGATGCGGAGCTTGTGGCCCAATTCTATGCAACAGTTCACTTTGGGCGTGATGAGGACATGACCCTCTCCTGGATGACCAATGGTCAGCGTTTGTCTACTTCTTGGAAGAACTGTATGGAGTTGTTGTCATATGAGCACAAGGGTGCACAAACCCTAGTTGGGTTTCACCCTCACTGGGAAGACAATGCCACTCACAAGGAGGCTCTGTGGCCGTTCTCTACCAGGAAGGTGTTTGATACTGGGCATGTCTCCTACGAGCTTTGGCCCTTTCTGGATATCATGCATATGATCTTCAGGAACACTCCGTTCCCTCGTGTTGGCAATCAGGATATGGTGCATTCCTATCTGGTGGACCTTCTTATCTTCTGCCAGAAGGAGAAGGGCTCTCAGGAAGTGTTGGATGTTTCTCATGTCATGTGGTCAGAACTTCGGTGTGCGATCTTGGAGCGCAAGTGCATCATTTATGGCCCTTATCTGATGCAGCTCATTGAGGAGACATGGGCATCTACATTCCCTGATGAGGACTTCCTACCAGAGACCTTGTGTCTCATGATGTTGTTGAGTTGAGGCAGAAGGAGAAGTGGGGCATGGCTGCTCCTGCCCCACAAGTGCATTCTGAGGATGAGGATGATGACGAGCCTGACTATGAGCCGTCAGAGGAGCCTTCTTGGGATAAGAAGCTCAAGCAGAAGGTGAAGAAGTGCTACCTCTTGAGCACTGCGTTGGTTTTCCCTTGAAGAGGAAAGGGTGGTGCAGTAAAGCAGCATAAGTATTTCCCTCAGTTTTTGAGAACCAAGGTATCAATCCAGTACGAGACCACGCGCGAGTCACCTCGTACCTACACAAACAAATAAGAACCTCGCAACCAACGCGATAAAGGGGTTGTCAATCCCTTCACGCCACTTGCAAGAGTGAGATCTGATAGAGATGATAATAATAAGATAAGTATTTTTGGTATTTTTATGATATAGATTGAAAGTAAAGATTGCAAAATAAAATAGATTGGAAACTTGTAAGATGGAAAATAGACCCGAGGGCCATAGGTTTCACTAGTGGCTTCTCTCAAGATAGCATAAGTATTACGGGGGGGTTAACAAATTACTGTCGAGAAATTGATAGAAAAGAGAATAATTATGAGAATATCTAGGCATGATCATGTATATAGGCATCACGTCCGCGACAAGTAGACCGACTCCTGCCTGCATCTACTACTATTACTCCACACATCGACCGCTATCCAGCATGCATCTAGAGTATTAAGTTCATAAGAACAGAGTAACACCTTAAGCAAGATGACATGGATGTACATGCTCCCGAAGGTTTCATTCGTTTGGACTCCGTTTGATATTCCTTTTCTGCGAAACACTGAAATAGGCAAAAAAACATCAATTTGGGTTGGGCATCCGGTTAATAGGTTAGTCCCAAAAATAATATAAAAGTGTAAAATAAAGCCTGTTATCATCCAAAACAGATAATATAATAGCATGGAACAATCAAAAATTATAGATACGCTGGAGACGTATCAAGCATCCCCAAGCTTAATTCCTGCTCGTCCTCGAGTAGGTAAATGATAAAAAAGGAATTTTTGATGTGGAATGCTTCCTAACATATTTCTCAATGTAATTTTCTTTATTGTGGCATGAATGTTCAGATCCGAAAGATTCAAGATAAAAGTTTAATATTGACATAAAAATAATAATACTTCAAGCATACTAACTAAGCAATCATGTCTTCTCAAAATAACATGGCCAAAGAAAGTTATCCCTACAAAATCATATAGTCTGGCTATGCTCTATCTTCACCACACAAAATATTTAAATCATGCACAACCCCGATGACAAGCCAAGCAATTGTTTCATACTTTTGACATTCCGTTCTCAAACTTTTTCAATCTTCATGCAATATATGAGCGTGAGCCATGGATATAGCACTATGGTGGAATAGAATGGTGGTTGTGAAGAAGACAAAAAAGGAGAAGATAGTCTCACATCAACTAGGCGTATCAATGGGCTATGGAGATGCCCATTAATAGATATTAATGTGAGTGAGTAGGGATTGCCATGCAACAGATGCACTAGAGCTATAAGTGTATGAAAGCTCAACAAAAGAAACTAAGTGGGTGTGCATCCAACTTGCTTGCTCACGAAGACCTAGGGCAATTTGAGGAAGCCCATAATTGGAATATACAAGCCAAGTTCTATAATGTAAAATCCCCACTAGTTTATGAAAGTGACAACATAGGAGACTCTCTATCATGAAGATCATGGTGCTACTTTGAAGCACAAGTGTGGAAAAAGGATAGTAACATTGTCCCTTCTCTCTTTTTCTCTCATTTTTTTATTTGGGCCTTCTTTCTTTCTTTTTTCTTTTGGCCTCTTTTCTTCTTCTTTTTTCGTCCGGAGTCTCATCCGACTTGTGGGGAAATCATAGTCTCCATCATCCTTCCCTCACTGGGACAATGCTCTAATAATGATGATCATCACACTTCTTTTTTACTTACAACTCAAGAATTACAACTCAATACTTAGAACAAAATATGACTCTATGTGAATGCCTCCAGCGGTTTACCAGGATATGCAATGAATCAAGAGTGACATGTATGAAAGAATTATGAACGGTGGCTTTGCCACAAATACGATGTCAACTACATGATCATGCAAAGCAATATGAAAATGATGAAGCGTGTCATAGCATACAGAACAGTGGAAAGTTGCATGTCAATATATCTCGGAATGGCTATATATGGAAATGCCATAATAGGTAGGTATGGTGGCTGTTTTGAGGAAGGTATATGGTGGGTTTATGGTACCGGCGAAAGTTGCGCGGTACTAGAGAGGCTAGCAATTGTGCAAGGGTGAGGGTGAGTATAATCCATGGACTCAACATTAGTCATAAAGAACTCACATACTTATTGCAAAAATCTATTAGTTATTGAAATAAAGTACTGCGCGCATGCTCCTAGGGGGATAGATTGGTAGGAAAAGACCATCGCTTGTCCCCGACCGCCACTCATAAGGCAGACAATCAAATAACACCTCATGTTTCAAATTTGTTACACAACGTTTACCATACGTGCATGCTAAGGGACTTGCAAACTTCAACACAAGTATTCCTTAAATTCACAACTACTCAACTAGCACAACTTTGATATCACTATCTCCATATCTCAAAACAATCATAAAGTATCAAATTTCTCTTAGTATTCAATGCACTTATATGAAAGTTTTTATTATGCCTAAAATCAAATGCCATGTTGTTCTAAAGGACTTATCAAAATAATATAAGTTAAGCATGAGAGATCAATTATTTCTATAAAATAAAACCACCACCGTGCTCTAAAAGATATAAGTGAAGTACTAGAGCAAAAACTATATAGCTCAAAAGATATAAGTGAAGCACATAGAGTATTCTAATAAATTCCAATTCATGAGTGTCTCTCTCAAAAGGTGTGTACAGCAAGGATGATTGTGGTAAACTAAAAAGCAAAGACTCAAATCATACAAGACGCTCCAAGCAAAACACATATCATGTGGCGAATAAAAATACCGATGAACGAAGATATAAGTTTGCTCCAAGTAAAGTTACCGATGAACGAAGACGAAAGAGGGGATGCCTTCCGGGGCATCCCCAAGCTTAGGCTTTTTGGTGTCCTTGGATTTTACCTTGGGGTGACTTGAGCATCCCCAAGCTTAGGCTCTTGCCACTCCTTGTTCCATGATCCATCAAATCCTTACCCAAAACTTGAAAACTTCACAACACAAAACTTAAAAGAAAATCTTTGTGAGCTCCGTTAGTAAAAGAAAACAAACAACCACTTCAAGGTACTGTATTGAACTCATTATTTATTTATATTGGTGTTAAACCTACTGTATTCCTACTTCCCTATGGTTTATAAACTCTTTTACTAGCCATAGATTCATCAAAATAAGCAAACAACACACGAAAAACAGAATCTGTCAAAAACATAACAGTCTGTAGTAATATGTAGGTTTCGAATACTTCTGGAACCCAGAAATTCTAAAATAAATTGCTGTACGTGAGGAATTTATCTATTAATCATCTGCAAAAATAATTAACTAAATAGAACTCTTCAATAAAAAATGGCAGCAATTCTCGCGAGCGCTAAAGTTTCTGTTTTTACAGCAAGATCAAAAGGACTTTCCCCAAGTCTTCCCAACGGTTCTACTTGGCACAAACACTAATTAAATACAAAAAAAACAACCAAAACAGAGGCTAGATAAATTATTTATTACTAAACAGGAGAGAAAAGCAAGGAATAAAAATAAAATTGGGTTGCCTCCCAACAAGCGCTATCATTTAACGCCCGTAGCTAGGCATAAAAGCAAGGATAGATATAGGTATTACCATGATAATGATAAGATAAATCGTGAAAGCTCATCTCATACTCCCTATGTTCAGCAGCAAGATTCCTTTGTGGCAAGCAAAAATAATCAAAAGGGCTAAATTTAATGGGACAAAAGTCCCCAAGATCAAGCTCGGGAGGTATTGGTTCCTCCTTTGGCCCCTCATATTGCATAATCAATTCATCATTATAAGCATTCTTTTGGCAAAAAGTCATGAGCCTTTGTTCAAGGGGAAAACCTAGCCCATGTTCTGGATGGCAAAATTATCATTAAGTTCAGAGATCCTATTAACAAGAGCATCGGTAGGAACCTTTTTTCTAAGGTTTTCATTAAAAGCAAGATGATCTAAAGATCATAAACGCATAATATCTTCTTGATAGAAAAGAATCGCTTCTATGGGAGGACAACCGGCATCCACCCTATAATGCGCAAAAAATTTATTGGCCTCTTTTATTACAAATCTGAACACATGAGCTAAAAATATGGTCGTTGCTCGCTTAACAGAAGAATGCTCAATATTGGAAAATTCTAGGAAAATCCTTTGTATGGAAGGATGCATATGTAAAAATTGTCTCTCGAGTTCAACTATGAGAAAGGATATAGCATCTGCGAGACTACTAGTTTTATGAAGGATAGATCCACTCATAGTGGGCAAAGCACCGGCACAAGTAAAGACATCTTGAATAACTCCCTTCCCAATAATATTACCGCTGCCAATACGAAACTTTTTAGTGTGCAAAATAATAGGATTTTCAAGAGGATCATCAATAGCATCAAAGTTTTCCATATTATTATCCTTATCAAGGATAACCTCCCCAGTTTCAGACATGATGGCAACAAAATGCAAAAAGAACGAGCACATAGAAGGCAGGAAGGAAAAAGAGGCGAACGGAAAAAGAGGGCAAATAAAACGGCAAGGGTGAAGGCAAAAAATGTAATGCGAAGGATAAGAGTTGTGATGGGTACTTGATATGTCTTGACTTGGCATAGATATCCCCGGCAACGGCGCTAGAAATCCTTCTTGCTACCTCTTGAGCACTGCGTTGGTTTTCCCTTGAAGAGGAAAGGGTGGTGCAGTAAAGCGGCGTAAGTATTTTCCTCAGTTTTTGAGAACCAAGGTATCAATCCAGTAGGAGACCACGTGCGAGTCACCTAGTACCTACACAAACAAATAAGAACCTCACAACCAACGCTATAAAGGGGTTGTCAATCCCTTCACTACCACTTGCAAGAGTGAGATCTGATAGAGATGATAATAATAAGATAAGTATTTTTGGTATTTTTATGATATAGATTGAAAGTAAAGATTGCAAAATAAAATAGATTGGAACTTGTATGATGGAAAATAGACCCGGGGGCCATAGGTATCACTAGTGGCTTCTCTCAAGATAGCATAAGTATTACGGGGGGTAAACAAATTACTATCGAGCAGTTGGTAGAAAAGCAAATAATTATGAGAATATCTAGGCATGATCATGTATATAGGCATCACGTCTATGACAAGTAGACCGACTCCTGCCTGCATCTACTACTATTACTCCACACATCGACTGCTATCCAGCATGCATCTAGAGTATTAAGTTCATAAGAACAGAGTAACGCCTTAAGCAAGATGACATGATGTAGAGGGATAAACTCATGAAATATGATATAAACACCATCTTTTTATCCTCGATGGCAACAATACAATACGTGTCGTGTCCCTTTCTGTCACTGGGATCGAGCACCGCAAGATTGAACCCAAAGCTAAGCACTTCTCCCATTGCAAGAAAGATCAATCTAGTAGGCCAAACCAAACTGATAATTCGAAGAGACTTGCAAAGATAAACCAATCATACATAAAAGAATTCAGAGAAGATTCAATTATTGTTCATAGATAAACTTGATTATAAACCCACAATTCATCGGATCTTGACAAACACACCGCAAAAGAAGATTACATCGAATAGATCTCCAAGAGAATCGAGGAGAACTTTGTATTGAGATCCAAAGAGAGAGAAGAAGCCATCTAGCTACTAGCTATGGACCCGAAGGTCTGAGGTAAACTACTCACACATCATCGGAGGGGCCATGGAGTTGATGTAGAGGCCCTCCGTGATCAATGCCCCTTCCGGCGGTGCTCTGGAAAATGCCCCAAGATGAGATCTCTTGGGTACAGAAGGTTGCGGTGGTGCAAATAGGGTTTTGTGGTGCTCCTGGATGTTTGCGGGGTATATGAATATATATAGGAGGACAAAGTAGGTCGGTGGAGCAACGAGGGGCCCATGAGGGTGGAGGGCGTGCCCAGGGGGGTAGGCGCGCCCCTGCCTCGTGGCCTCCTCTTTGATTGCTTGACGTCCACTCCAAGTCCTCTAGATCACGTTTGTTCCAAAAATCACGCTCCCGAAGGTTTCATTCCGTTTGGACTCCGTTTGATATTCCTTTTCTGCGAAACACTGAAGTCGGCAAAAAAACAACAATTTGGGCTGGGCATCCGGTTAATAGGTTAGTCTCAAAAATAATATAAAAGTGTAAAATAAAGCCCGTTATCATCCAAAGCAGATAATATAATAGCATGGAACAATCAAAAATTATAGATACATGGGAGACGTATCAAGAAGCTATTTTGTCTCTAGGCCAAGGGATAGTACAAAGCTCATGTTGTTTCAAAGAAGGCCCGTTATCGTGACAAGGCCATTATGAGGCAGGTTGGCCTCACCGTGTCTGATGGCTCTGAGGAGAGGATCACTGATGACGAGGCTTGGGTCTGTGTGCACTGCCCGTGGACTGATTCAGATGTTGGCACCGGAGGCCCTTCAGCTGCTGCCGCAGAGTCTGAGGAGGAGGAGGAGCATGATTGCCGATGTCCTAGAGTATTGCTACCATCTCGTGTTTAGGTCTCCTCTCTACTCTTTTGGTGTCTCAATGCCAAAGGGGGAGAGAGTGTAGGCATTTGAAGTGTGTTGTGAGTTGAGTGTGTTTCTCTATTTGCAGTTGAAGGAAATATGCCCTAGAGGCAATAATAAAGTTGTTATTTATATTTCCTTATATCATGATAAATGTTTATTATTCATGCTAGAATTGTATTAAACTGGAAACTTAGTACATGTGTGAATACATAGACAAATAGAGTGTCCCTAGTATGCCTCTACTTGACTAGCTCGTTAATCAAAGATGGTTAAGTTTCCTAGCCATAGACATGTGTTGTCATTTGATGAACAGGATCACATCATTAGAGAATGATGTGATGGACAAGACCCATCCATTAGCTTAGCACTATGATCGTTTAGTTTATTGCTATTGCTTTCTTCATGACTTATACATGTTCCTCAGACTATGAGATTATGAAACTCCCGAATACCGGAGGAATACCTTGTGTGCTATCAAACATCACAACGTAACTGGGTGATTATAAAGATGCTCTACAGGTGTCTTCGATGGTGTTTGTTGAGTTGGCATAGATCGAGATTAGGATTTGTCACTCCGTGTATCGGAGAGGTATCTCTGGGCCCTCTCGGTAATGCTCATCACTATAAGCCTTGCAAGCAATGTGACTAATGAGTTAGTTGCCGGATGATGCGTTACAGAACGAGTAAAGAGACTTGCCGGTAACAATATTGAACTAGGTATGATGATACCGATGATCGAATCTCGGGCAAGTAACATACCGATGACAAAGGGAACAACGTATGTTATTATGCGGTTTGACCGATAAAAATCTTCGTAGAATATGTAGGAACCAATATGAGCATCCAGGTTCTGCTATTGGTTATTGATTGGAGATGAGTCTCGGTCATGTCTACATAGTTCTCGAACCCGTAGGGTCCGCACGCTTAACGTTCGATGACGATCGGTATTATGAGTTTATGTGTTTTGATGTACCGAAGGTAGTTTGGAGTCCCGGATGAGATCACGGACATGACGAGGAGGCTCTAAATGGTAGAGACATAAAGATTGATATATTGGATGACCATATTCAGACACCGAAATGGTTCCGAGGTGTATCGGGTATTTATCGGAGTGCTGGAAGGGTTATCAGAACCATCGGGGAAGTTATGGGCCTTATTGGGCCTTAAGGGAGAGAGAGGGAGCAGCCAAGGGCTGGCCGCGCCCCCCCATGGGCCTAGTCCGAATTGGACTAGGGGGAGGGGCGGCGCCCCCTCCTTCCTTCTCCTTCCCCTTTCCTTCCTTTTTCTCCTAGTAGGACTAGGAAAGGGGGGGTCCAACTCCTACTAGGAGTAGGATTGCCCCACTTGGGCGCGCCCTATAGGGCCGGACGGCCTCCCCCTTGCTCCTTTATATACGGGGGCAGGGGCACCCTAGAACACACAAGTTGAGAACTGATTTAGCCATGTGCGGTGCCCCCCTCCGCAGAAACTCACCTCGGTCATATTATCGTAGTGCTTAGGCGAAGCCCTGCGTCGGTAACTTCATCATCACCGTCAGCACGCCGTCGTGCTAACGAAAATCTCCCTCGGCCTCAACTAGATCTAGAGTTCAAGGGACGTTACCGAGCTGAACGTGTGCAGATCGCAGAGGTGTTGTGCGTTCGGTACTTGATCGGTTGGCTCGCAAAGACGTTCGACTACATCAACTGTGTTACTTAAACGCTTCCGCTTTTGGTCTATGGTGGTACGTGGACACACTCTCCCCACTCATTGCTATGAATCTCCTAGATAGATCTTGCGTGATCGTAGGAATTTTTTTGAAATACTGCATTCCCCAACAGTGGCATCCGAGCCAGGTCTATGCGTAGATGTTATATGCACGAGTAGAACACAAAGGAGTTGTGCGCGTGGGTATATACATATTGCTTCCCGTCACTAGTTGTTTCTTGATTCGACGGTATTGTTGGATGAAGCATCCCGGACCGACATTACAAGACCACGTTCATGAGACTGGTTCTACCGACGTGCTTTGCACACAGGTGGCTGGCGGGTGTCAGTTTCTCCAACTTTAGTTGAATCGGATTCAATGAATAGGGTTCTTTCTGAAGATCAAAAAGCAATCACTATACCGCGTTGTGGTTTTTGATGCGTAGGTAAGAATGGTTCTTGCTAAGCCCGTAGCAGCCACGTAAAACTTGCAACAACAAAGTAGAGGACGTCTAACTTGTTTTTGCAGGGCATGTTGTGATGTGATATGGTCAAGATGTGATTCTATAAATTATTGTATGAGATGATAATGTTTTGTGACACAGTTATCAGCAACTGGCAGGAGCCATATGGTTGTTGCTTTATTGTATGAAAAGCAATCGCCATGTAATTCCTTTGCTTTATCACTAAGCGGTAGCGATAGTCGTGGAAGCAATAGTTGGCAAGATGAAAATGATGCTACGATGGAGATCAAGGTGTCAAGTCGGTGACAATGGTGATCATGATGGTGCTTTGGAGATGGAGATCAAAGGCACAAGATGATGATGGCCATATCATATCACTTATATTGATTGCATGTGATGTTTATCCTTTATGCATCTTATTTTGCTTAGTACGGCGGTAGCATTATAAGATGATCTCTCACTAAAATTTCAAGGTATAAGTGTTCTTCCTGAGTATGCACTATTCCTATAGTTCGTCGTGCCGAGACACCACGTGATGATCGGGTGTGATAAGCTCTACGTTCACATACAACGGGTGCAAGCCAGTTTTGCACAAGCAGAATACTCAGGTTAAACTTGACGAGCCTAGCATATGCAGATATGGCCTCGGAACACTGAGACCGAAAGGTCGAGCGTGAATCATATAGTAGATATGATCAACATAGTGATGTTCACCATTGAAAACTACTCCATCTCATGTGATGATCGGACATGGTTTAGTTGATATGGATCATGTGATCACTTAGATGATTAGAGGGATGTCTATCTAAGTGGGAGTTCTTAAGTAATATGATTAATTGAACTTAAATTTATCATGAACTTAGTCCTGGTAGTATTTTGCAAATTATGTTGTAGATCAATAGCTTGCGTTGTTGCTTTCATATGTTTATTTTGATATGTTCCTAGAGAAAAATTGTGTTGAAAGTTGTTAGTAGCAATGATGCGGATTGGATCCGTGATCTGAGGATTATCCTCATTGTTGCACAGATGACTCGTGTCTACGTTATCCTCATTGAGTATTTTGCATGTCTACGTTATTGTAGATAAATGACTCGTGTTGTTGTTCCATTGAATTTTAATATGTTCCTAGAGAAAACTAAGTTGAAAGTTGATAGTAGCAATGATGCGGACTAAGTCCATAATCTGAGGATTATCCTCATTGTTGCACAGAATAATTATGTCCTTGATGCACCACTATGTGACAGAACTATTGCAGGAGCAAATGCACACGTTATGAACGTTTGACAAGCTCGGTATGATGACTACTTGATAGTTTAGTGCGCCATGCTTTACGGCTTAGAACTAGGACTTCAAAAATGTTTTGAAATGCCATGGAGCATATGAGATGTTCCAAGAGTTGAAATTGGTATTTCAGACTCATGCCCGAGTCAAGAGGTATGAGACCCCTGACAAGTATTTTTGCCTACAAGATGGAGGAGAATAGCTCAACTAGTGAGCATGTGCTCAGAATGTCTGAGTACTACAATCGCTTAAATCAAGTGGGATTTAATCTTCCAGATAAGATAGTGATTGACAGAGTTCTCTAGTCACTATCACCAAGTTATTGGAACTTCGTGATGAACTATAATATGCAAGGGATGAAGAAAACGATTCCCCAAGCTCTTTGCGATGATGAAATCGGCAAAGGTAGAAATCGAGAAAAGCATCAAGTGTTGATGGTTGACAAGATCACTAGTTTCAAGTAAAAGGGCAAGGGAAAGAAAGGTAACTTCAAGAAGAATGACAAGCAAGTTTCCGCTCCCATGAAAAAGCCCAAAGCTACACCCAAGCCTGAAACTGAGTGCTTCTACTGCAAAGGAAATGGTCATTGGAAGCGGAACTTCCCCAAATACTTGGCAAATAAGAAGGATTGCAAAGTGAACAAAAGTATATATGATATACATGTTATTGATGTGTACTTTACTAGTATTCATAGTAGCCCCTGGGTATTTGATACTGGTTCAGTTGCTATGATTAGTAACTGAAACAGGAGTTATAAAATGAACAGAGACTAGTTGAGGGCAATCTGACGATGTGTGTTGGAAGTGATTCCAAGATTGATAAGATCACCATCGCACACTCCCTTTACCTTGGGGATTAGTGTTGAACCTAAAATAAATGTTGTTTGGTGTTTGCGTTGAGAATAATATGATTGGATCATGTTTATTGCAATATGGTTATTCATTTAAGTCAAAGAATAATTGTTATTCTGTTTACATGAATAAAACCTTCTGTGGTCATACACCCAAGGTGAATGGTTTATTGAATCTCGATTGTAGTGATACACATATTCATAATATTGAAGCCAAAAGATGCAAGGTCAATAATGATAGTGCAACTTATTTGTGGCACTACCGTTTAGGTCATATTGGTGTAAAGCACGTGAAGAAACTCCATGTTGATGGACTTTTGGAATCACTTGATTATATATCACTTGATGCTTGCGAACCATGCCTCATGGGCAAGATAACTAAGACTCCATTCTCCGAAACAATGGAGCGAGCAACTGACTTATTGGAAATAATACATACCGATGTATGCGGTCCGATGAGTGTTACGGCTTGCGGTGGGGATCATTATTTTCTGACCTTCACAGATGATTTGAGCAGATATGGGTATATCTACTTAATGAAACATAAGTTTGAAATATTTGAAAAAGTTCAAAGAATTTCAGCGTGAAGTGGAAAATCATCGTAACAAGAAAATAAAGTTTCTAGAATCTAATCGGGGAGGCGAATATTTGAGTTACGAGTTTGGCTTTCATTTGAAATAATGTGGAATAGTTTCACAACACACGCCACCCGGAACACCACAGCATAATGGTGAAATCTATGATGTCTCTTACCGATTTACCACTATTGTTTTGGGGTTATGCATTAGAGACAGCTCCATTCACGTCAAATAGGGCACAGTATAAAAATCCGTTGAGACGACACCGTATGAACTGTGGTTTAGCAAGAAACCTAAGCTGTCGTTTCTTAAAGTTTGGGGTGGCGATGTTTATGTGATTTTTTTAGCATGATAGGCTCAAACCCAAATCGGAGAAGTGTGTCTTCATGGGATACCCAAAAGAAACTGTTGGGTACACCTTCTATCACGGATCCGAAGGCAAGATCTTTGTTGCTAAGAGTGGATCCTTTCTAGAGAAGGAGTTTCTCTCGAAAGAAGTGAGTGGGAGGAAGGTAGAACTTGATGAGGTAATTGTACCTACGCCCTTATTGGAAAGTAGTTCGTCACAGAAATCAGTTCCAATGATTCCTACACCAATTAGTGAGGAAGCTAATGATGATGATCATGAATCTCCTGATCAAGTTACTACCAAATCTCGTAGGTCAACCAGAGTGAGACCCGCACCAGAGTGGTACGGTAATCCAGTTCTGGAAGTCATGTTACTTGACCATGACGAACCTACGAACTATGAGGAAGCGATGATGAGCCCAGATTCCAGGAAATGGCTTGAGGCCATGAAATCTGAGATGGGATCCATGTATGAGAACAAGGTGTGGACTTTGGTTGACTTGCCCGATGATCTGCAAGCAATACAGAATAAATGGATCTTCAAGAAGAAGACTGACACTCACGGTAATGTTACAGTCTATAAAGCTCGACTTGTTGCAAAAGATTTTCGACAAGTTCAAGGAGTTGACTACGATGAGACCTTCTCACCCGTAGCGATGCTTAAGTCCGTCCGAATCATGTTAGCAATTGATGCGTTTTATGATTATGAAATTTGGCAAATGGATGTCAAAACTGCATTCCTTAATGGATATCTCAAAGAAGAGTTGTATATGATGCAACCAGAAGGTTTTGTCGATCCTAACAGTGCTAACAAAGTGTGCAAGCTGCAGCGATCCATCTATGGACTGGTGCAAGCATCTCAGAGTTGGAATATATGCTTTGATAAGTTGATCAAAGCATATACTTTTATACAGACTTGCAGTGAAGCCTGTATTTACAAGAAAGTGAGTGGGAGCACTACAACCTTTCTGATAAGTATATGTGAATGACATATTGTTGATCGGAAATGATGTAGAATTTTCTGCAAAGCATAAAGGAGTGTTTGAAAGGAGTTTTTCAAAGAAAGACCTCGGTGAAGCTGCTTACACATTGAGCATCAAGATCTGTGGAGATAGATCAAGACGCTTGATAAGATTTTTCAATGAGTACATACCTTGACAAGTTTTTGAACTAGTTCAAAATGGAACAGTTAAAGAAGGAGTTCTTGCCTGTGTTGCAAGGCGTGAAGTTGAGTAAAGACTCAAAACCCGACCATGGCAGAAAATAGAAATAGAATGAAAAGTCATTCCCTATGCCTCAGTCATAGGTTCTATAAAGTACGCTATGCTGTGTAACAGACCTATTGTGTACCTCACCATGAGTTTGGAAAGAGGATACTGTCGTGGGTTTGTCACGGCAGATGTCCTCATGAAAGGACTTAGTCGTGGAGCCATCGCTATGGGTTAGCTTAAATGGGTTAAACCGGACAAGGGACACGAGGGGTTTTATACTAGTTCGGCCCCTTCGATGAAGGTAAAAGCCTACGTCTAGTTGTGCCTGGTATTGCTAGGGTTTCGATCACTAGGGAGCAAATCCGCTTTGCCTAGCTCTTGAGTTGTTGTCTCTTCTCCTTAAACCGCTGACGGGTCGTCCCTTTATATACATAGGTTGACGCTTGGTAGTTTACAGAGTCCCGAGGCCGGATCATAAACGTGTCCGGCTCGGTCTCTATTCCTTCTAACTTACAATACAAGTTATATGAAAGAATCGGTTTACATCTACAGGCCTTAACCCGCCTTTAGGCCTTGGGCCTTCGTAAAGCGCCAACATCCTCACGTCTTTATGGGCTTCTATATTCTTGGAGTTAACCCGGCCACTCCTAGCCGGTTTACCTCCAGTAGTCATATCCCCAACATTAGGCCCTAGATTGATTTGAACTTGTTCGTATCAATCTTCAATACTTAGAAAAATTCTTGCCCTGGCACCTTCGTATGGATCTGGTAAACCGTTGTGATGTCATCCTTTAGATCCGTAGTAAACCGTCATGACGTCATCTATTCGTTGAAACCGAAGATACCCTTCATTAATGAATATCCAACCATCGAGGCGGCATCCTTATTAACTATCCATTTTAAGCTCCTCGATTTAGGCACTTGTCGCTTATCGGTTCGCCTTATAAATAGGACCAAAAGCCATTCTCTTTTCCCCCTTCGTCTCCTTCGCTTCTTCTTCCTCCTCGCGACCCCTCTGCACTTGAGCGCCGCCACCGTCGCCGAGCTTCGCCTCCTCCTCTCCGTTGGCCGCTGCATCGACCTGGTTGTACCAGAGAGCCGCGACGTACCTCTGCTGCCGCAATAGCCGCTGTAAGTCTTTCCCTTTCCTCCTCTATAGATCCATCTAGGGTTTCATTGTTCATCGAAGTTGCTCGAAGCTCCGGCATTGTTCTTTCCTGTTCCTACTTAGTCCATGGATCAACCCTCAAGCTTGATGTGTGTCGTGTAGTAGCTCTAGCGTTTCTTATCTTTTGATGTCACAACAAACCCTTATACGCATAAAAAACTGATCTAGACCCTTATGAACTGCTTCGGGACCAACCTTTTTAGGTCTAAATCTTTTTGCTTTTCCTGTCTTATGGTAGATCTAAAATTTCCAAGTAATCTTATGAAACCTGTTTTACCTTACTTAGTCATTCTTACCTTAGATCTATATCTTCTTCATTACATAGGCGGTTTACCTTTGTAAAAAACAATCTATCACATACCATTAGTCCCCTTGTAAACCGGCAATCCCTTTATCTCCGCTGCCATACTCCGGTTTTGCAGTATGCGTATACCTTTGTTCTGTTTATCGCTTTGGCATTCATCATTGTATCAGCCTCCGGTTTACGAAATTTACATACTTGGATTTCCTTATTCCGTTGCACCTTTATGCACTATCATGAATGAATTGTAAACCGGTATTTCTTTTCAGCTCTTCACTTGCAATGGCCAAACAGTTTTATTCCTGCAACTGGGCTTCCTCCCGGGTTACCGAGGAACAACTTAATGGAATGGTCAGAATTGGTACCTTACCAAAAAAG
Source organism: Triticum urartu (assembly GCF_003073215.2). Lineage (NCBI taxonomy): Eukaryota > Viridiplantae > Streptophyta > Magnoliopsida > Poales > Poaceae > Triticum > Triticum urartu. The sequence goes on along the minus strand of NC_053026.1, from coordinate 391,309,151 downwards.
AATGAGATCCGATGGCGAGTTCCTGGGCCGGAAAATCCTCCCACCCCTAAGCAGGGTGAGGTAGTGGTGTTTGTTGATCACATAGGCCGTGGTTTCAAACCACCCGGGTCGAAGTTTTTACGGGATGTGCTTGCCAGTTTCCAACTCCATCCTCAAGATATTGGACCCAACTCGGTATCCAATATATGCAATTTCCAAGTCTTCTGTGAAGTGTATTTACAAGAAGAGCCAACGGTTGAGTTGTTTCGAGACTTCTTTCATCTGAACCGCGCGTACTGAATTTGTAGATGGTCCCAATACTGAACTTGGCGGCGTCTCCATTCACAAAAGGAAAGAAGTTGAATTTCCTCATGCTAAGCTGCACAGCCACCCCAAAGAATGGAACCAAACCTGGTTCTATTGTAAAGATACCTCCCCTGAAGATGAAAACCCTCTGCCGGGCTACCGATCTCACTGGCTCGCCAACACTCATCCACTGCCACAACATCTAAGTTCCCAGGAACGGGCCTCATATGCCCCTCAACTCGCCAAGCTCCGAGCCTTTATGGCCAACGGTTTATCAGGTGTAGACTTTGTGCGTTGCTGGATATCTTGGAGCATCTTGCCGTTAAGTCGCCGCTCCGGCTTAATGTGCGAGTACACTGGCGAAGTAGAAGACTCCCAACGTCATATCAACATTCAGCTAACTGATGAAGAAGTCACTGAGGGTATCAAGAAGATTTTGAATGAATCAGAATCCGTCTGCCGCCAAACCGGCTTAAACCCCTTCTACGCAAAAAAACAAACCGCCTGATGTAAGTACTATTCTTCCGCTTTACACTTGATATCTTTTAGACTGTACAACTTGTGAATACCCTTCTGCTTGTTTATAAACAGGGTGATGATCCATTTTGGAAGAAGAAGCCTCAAGAAAAAGCGGCAAAGCCTTCCCATCCCAAAACAAAAGTCGTCAAGAAAACCTCAAAGCGGAAGGCAGCTGAACACATCAGCATGGAACTGGATGATGACCCGGATGAACCGGAAGTTGAGGTGTAACTTGATTCACTTGGTTCCCTTTTCATGCATCTCATTAGCAATGATATTTATCAGGAGGGTGGGGAGGGCAGCCAAGCTGACGATGTAGAGGTAATTATCCTTTCCTCCAGTTCAGACTCTCTGCCAACACAAAAAATCCGTCAAGCGATCCGGAAAGTAAGCTTTTCACATCCTCTTGCTCACTTGGATCCAACATTTATTTTGAAGAAGCAGAAGCATGAGGCTCGCCGCACAACCCGGCACAGCGGCCAAAAGGTCACTTCAGCCGGTTTACCTGACATCCCGGTTCAAAAGCGCCGATCTGAGGTCTCACCTCCTTCTAACAATTCTTATCCCAAGGCAGGTTATTTCTGACAAGCTCTTAATCCATCCAATTCAAATTATCAGGTGACACCTCCTTCATCCTTTGGCGAGTCAACAGCGACCCAACTTCCTCCTCTCAAAACTGTAGCTGGGTGAGTACTTTAACCTCTTCTTTCGATGTTTCCATACTTTATATAATATGTTAACCTTCATATCTTTTTCTGTTTTAGAGCCAAAGCCAGACCCAGCAAAAAGGCTCGGGTGAACAATCCGCCCGAAGACCAGGTGGTTCTTGAACCGGAGCAAACGGTTGAACTGGAACATACGGTTTAACAGGAGGATCCCAATCCTGAAGCTGCTTTTGACGAACCACCCCCTCAAGATCGCAATGTTGATGAACAACCAGAAGTTGACACTGTTGTACCTGATGATGAACCGGCAGATCCAACCCGGGCTGATGATAAGCCTTCTAGCCCGGTGGGAGCTACTGACACTCCATCAACTCCAGCAAAGACTGCTGTGGACAAAGAAGGCAATGTTATCATTACCGGTATGAGCCACAGCTCTCTTGGCCATCCTGTTATTTTGGCGAAACATAGTGCCAAGGAAGAGCGTGCTGCCATGGAAAAAGGCAAATGGAGCACTGACTTGTCAAGCTACACCCATCTCAGCGCTCATGAACTCCACTCCGGTTTTCTAAACCGTCTGCACTCAAACCGTGATTATGAAGCCGCTTTGGTGAATCTGATGAAGGAACGCTATGAGGTATTTTTATCACTTCCTCTTTGCGTAAATCCAATTTTGTCAATATCAACTCAAGTAGCCCCCAAGTGCCGGTTTATGATAACAATCATAAATCGGGACTTTGTAATATCTCAATCCTTGCATGCTGATCCTTCATATGTCAAATGATCTTTGGAAACAAACCGGTACATTAATATTGTATTCCTGTAGTTTTCGTCGATGTAGCCCCCAAGGGCCGGTTTATCTTTCCAAAGTAAACCGGGTCTTGAATCAATGCGTCAACTTTGAACAGATATACATTAGCCCCCAAGTGTTAAGGATAATGGTTGCATTGTACTTGAGACATGTGAAAAATATGTTGATGATAAAACAAATAGGCATTAGCCCCCAAGTACAAAGTGCATAACTTGTTATACGCTTGGTACTTCATAACCCATGTTTGATGATATATCTCACCTTTATAGGCTGAGCTGAATAAGAAGGATGCTCAAACCGCGGACCTTCAAGAAAATGTTAAATCTCAATAGGCAGAGGCTTCCAAAGCAAAAGAAGAGCTGACCAATTCCTTAGCAGCTATGGAAAAGCTGAAAGAGACCTTCAACAAAGAGCGTGCAGACTAGGAAACAGAAAAGGCCGGTTTGACAAAAAAGGCCGAGGATGCAAAGGCAGCCCTGAAGCCAGTGGTGGAAGAACTGATCGGCTTAAAGCGGTAGATTAACGCCATGACTTCTGCTGTGTTTGGTAAGTACCCTCTCATGCAATTTGTCTAATTCATAAGATCTTATCAATGGCCGGTTTACTGATGTTGAACCATGACAGGGATCCGCATTGCTCATCTGGGCTCTGACATGCGGATGAAACTTAAAGCGGCATACACCTTGATAGAACAGCTGTTCTCTGGATCCCAGCGTGTGCCATTTGCACTGCAGCCTACAACAAGCCTGCGCCATCGCTGATAAAGGAAACTATTGAAAAGCTGGCCATGCTACCTGCCCGGATCAACGAACTGAAGAGATCAGCCGCAAGATCAGGAGCGTTGGCCGCGCTAATCCGGGCCAAGGCATGGATTCCGGATCTTGAACCGGCAGATATCATCAAAGGGTATCCTAGCGTGAAAGAAGACGGCTCAGACTTCAATAATGACGATCTGCGAAGGCTGACAAAGGAGATGCGGCCAATAGCAAGCAAACTGGCGGAGGACACAGATTTATCTCATTTCCATCCGGTTTATGATGCTGAGAGAAAAAGATAGCCTGCATTGATCCATGATGTTGAACATCTTGTGCCACCAATCCGTAAGCATACTTACGCTCCTAACATTGACCCCTCCAATCTTATCCATGAAGAGGCCGTTTTTCAAGCCTTAACCGAGATCGATTGGTCAACGGTTGATTTCTAGCGTCTGGGGAGGGATGAAGAGGATGTGACTGCACAAGATGACCCTCAATCGTCAAGCCGTCCCGATGAAGAATCTTAAACCGGTGGTCGGTTTACCAGTTGCAGTCTTCCACTCCTTGAAAACAATTATTCAATTTGGGCTGTTTAAAGTGCCTTGTAATAGGATAGCATGAACACCTTTGTCTGCCATGCCATCGAGCATGTTTGTGTTGCTTGATACCTGAAAACTTGTTCTGCCTTTAAGATCTATTTATGCATAGTCCATTATGAGTTGTGTTCCTGCATATAAGAACTTGAAAGTATCCTAGTGGTTTACCACTGGACGGGTCATGATGCCTAAAAATATATACATAACTTGGATTGATAACCAAGATTTGTATTAAATAGATAAAATAGATGATATATGTGACATACCTCGTTGGCTGACCAACTGCTAGTAAGGGTTAAAAACACCAATCCGGAGTGTTGATGACTCCATGTCCTTTTGCCGGCTCATATAAAAACCATACCGCTATGATATCCGCTTATTTGTTCGTATAAGGCTGGTGACATCTAGTCAAAACCAGACTGGAGCAATGTACTACCGGTTTAAAACTGATCATGTACTGACAACTAAGCATTGAAAGTCATGCCGGATTGTAACAAACACCGGTTTATCAGAAAATATTCATAAATCCCTTATTAAAAGATTATAAAAATAGCAAAGACAAAAGAAATATGCAAGGCATTTCATGGGCTGCCAGGCCCTAAATCGAGGCTTTTCATGGGCTGCCAGGCTGCTGAGTTAAATCATTTTGCAAAGCCTTTTAAGATGGACCTCAATCTTTAACCAATCACCATTTTAACTTTGACAAGATCAGGGTCCATAGGATTGACTTGTCAAACGTTCGATGGGTCATACCAGGTTTACCTGGACGGAGTGGCTTACTTAAAGAGGCAGGATAACCCGGGGTTTTAGGTGAATACACCTGGCTTCCAAGCCTGGCTTGATAGCCTATTACAAGGGTGCAAGCTTGTTGTTCTTTGAGAAGCAAGGAGCCCCCAGGTAATGTTTGAGCTGTGCTCAGTGGTTACCTATGTTTGAGTTGTGCTTGATGCTACAGACTCTCTTTGGTTCCACATGATTTCCTTTTGGCTTGAAGCCTATCAAGAGGTGTAGCTATGGTGTGAAGACAACCAAGCCCGCTAGTGATATCCGTTTTTGGTTTTAAACCGATCAAGAGGTGTAGCTATGGTTCGGATATGACCAAGCCCCCTAGTGATTTTCTTTATATCTGTATGGCCTTATAGGCTGGGTTAATAAAACTCTGCTTTGTCAGTAGAAACCCCTGTGAAACCACACATGATGTAAAAAAGGAACAGAGACCCCGCTTTAGCCGAGGCTCCGGTTTATTATATAATATATACATTATCATAAGTATGTACATAAGAAGAGCCTGTGGCTCAAGTATAGTAAGGCCGAAGAAGGGCTATATTCCATAGCCGCTTGGTCTCCTCCTCCGATTTACGTGAGTCTTTGTGCTCTCGAACATCAATGAGGTAGTATGACCCGTTGTGTAGATTTTTGCTGACCACAAAAGGTCCTTACCAAGGTGGGGATAACTTGTGCATGTCAGTTTGATCCTGGATGAGCCGGAGCACCTGATCGCCTTCTTGAAAAATTCTGGTCTTAACCCGGCGGCTGTGACAATGTCAGAGATCTTGTTGATAAATCGCCGAACATGCTACCGCTAAATCACGCTCCTCATCTAATAGGTCTAGTGAGTCCTGACGTGCTTTCTCATTCTCAGCTTCAACATAAGTCGTCACACGGGGTGAGTCATCACGGATGTCACTAGGGAGAACTGCCTCTGCTCCGTAAACCATGAAGAAAGGTGTGTAACCCGTAGATCTGTTAGGTGTGGTGTTGATACTCCATAACACAGAAGGTAACTCCTCCACCCAACAACCCGGTGTCCGCTTTAATGGAACCAGAAGCCGGGGTTTAATACCTCTCAAAATTTCTTGATTTGCCCTCTCTGCTTGATCATTAGACTGGGGGTGAGCCACTGATGCTACATCAAGCCGGATGTGCTCACGTTGGCAAAATTCCTCCATCTCACCCTTTGACAGATTAGTACCATTATCAGTTATAATACTATGTGGGAAACCAAACCAGAATATCACCTTTTTGATGAATTGAACCACTGTGGCTACATCACACTTACTGACTGGCTCTGCTTCTACCCATTTGGTAAATTTGTCAACTACCACTAACAGGTGGGTCTTTTTGTCCTTGGATCTCTTAAAGGGTCCAACCATATCGAGCCCCCAAGTTGCAAACGGCCAAGTGATTGGAATCATTCTCAACTCCTAAGCCGGAACATGAGTGCGGCGTGCAAATTTTTGAAAACCGTCACACCTTTTGACTAAATCCTCAGCATCAGCATGAGCTTTCAACCAATAGAAACCGTGACGTAAAGCCTTAGCCACCAAGGATTTTGAACCAGCGTGGTGACCACAATCTCCTTCGTGGATTTCTCGAAAAATCTCACAACCCTCTTGAGGAGACACACAACGCTGAATTGCTCCTGTGACATTGTAACGATGTAACTCCCCATTGATTATGGTCATTGACTTGGAACGCCGAATTATCTACCGGGCCAAGGTTTCGTCCTCCGGTAACTCGCCCCGGTTCATGTAAGCCAGGTACGGGACTGTCCAATCCGGTATAACATGCAAAGTTGCCATCAATTGGGCCTCCGGGTCCGGAATAGCCAACTTTTCCTCTGTGGGTATCTTGACCGACGGATTATGCAGTACGTCGAGGAAGACATTAGGTGGCACCGGTTTACGCTGAGATCCTAGGCGACTTAAAGCGTCCGCTGCTTCATTCTTTCGCCGTTCTATATGGTCAACTTGATAACCCTTGAAATGACCAGCCACTATGTCCACCTCTCGTCAATATGCAACCATGAGTGGGTCCTTAGAATCCCAAGTGCCAGATACCTGTTGGGCCACCAGGTCCGAGTCACCGAAGCACTTAACCCGGCTTAAGTTCATCTCCTTAGCCATCCAAAGACCATGGAGTAAGGCCTCGTACTCAGCTGCATTGTTAGTACAAGGGAACATTAAGCGAAGAACATAACAAAACTTGTCACCTTGTGGGGAAGTTAATATGACTCCAGCCCCTGAGCCCTCCAATTGCCTGGACCCATCAAAGTGAATAGTCCAATAAGTGTTATCTGGCTTTTCCTATGGTGCCTGCAACTCTTTCCAATCATTGATGAAGTCCACGAGTGCTTGAGATTTGATCGCTGTGCGAGGTGTATACTTGATCCGTGAGGTCCCAGCTCAATAGCCCACTTGGCAATCCGGCCAGTTGCTTCTCTGTTTTGAATGATATCTCCCAGAGGGGCTGAACTGACCACTGTGATAGGATGACCCTGAAAATATTGGTTGAGCTTCTGGCTTGCCATAAACACCCCATACACCAGCTTCTGCCAATGCGGATACCTCTGCTTTGATTCGATAAGCACCTCACTGATATAATAAACCGGCCGTTGAACCGGATATTCCTTTCCAGCCTCCTTGAGCTCCACAACAATAGCCACACTAACAACCCTGGCATTAGTAGCCACATATAGCAGTAAAGACTCTTTATCAATCGGAGCTGCAAGCACAGGCGGTTCAGCTAACTGCCTCTTCAGATCCTCAAACGCTTTATCAGCCGCATCGCTCCAGACAAAGTCACCCGTTTTCTTTAGCATCTGATATAAAGGGATAGCCTTCTCCCCTAGACGACTGATAAACTGGCTCAAAGCCGCAATCCAGCCCGCCAGACGCTGAACGTCATTGATACATGTCGGTTTAGCCAGAGAGGTGATAGCTGTGATCTTTTCCGGATTAGCCTCAATGCCCCTATTAGACACCAGAAAACCCAAGAGCTTGCCTGCTGGAACACCAAAGACACATTTGTCCGGATTAAGCATCATTTTATAAACCCAGAGGTTGTCAAAGGTTTCTCTCAAGTCATCTATCAATGTTTCCTCCTTCCTGGACTTTACCACAATATCATCCACATATGCGTGAACATTGCGCCCAATCTGCTTATGAAGACAATTCTGAACACAACGTTGATAAGTCGCCTGGGCACTCTTGAGCCCAAAGGGCATGGAGACATAGTAGAAGGCTCCAAAGGGGGTTATAAAAGTTGTCTTCTCCTGGTCCTTAAATGCCATTTTGATCTGATGATAACCAGAATAAGCATCCAAAAAACACAAATGGTCACACCCCGCTGTAGCATCAATAATCTGATCAATACGAGGGAGGGCAAAGGGATCTGCTGGGCAAGCCTTGTTCAAATCTGTGTAGTCCACACACATACGCCAAGTGCCGTTTTTCTTAAGGACCAGCACTGGATTAGCCAACCACTCCGGGTGAAAGACCTCCACGACAAACCCTGCGGCCAACAGCCAAGCTACCTCCTCACCGATAGCCTTACGCCTTTCTTCGTTGAAGCGGCGGAGAAACTATCTGACTGGTTTAAACTTAGGATTTACATTAAGTGTGTGCTTAGCGAGTTCCCTCGGTACACCTGGCATGTCAGAAGGCTTCCATGCAAAGATGTCCCGGTTCTCACGGATGAACTCGATGAGCGCGCTTTCCTATTTGGGATCCGGGTTAGCGCTGATGCTAAACTACTTGGATGAATCACCAGGAACAAAATCAACCATCTTAGTGTCTGTGGCCGATTTAAACTTCAACACCGGATCGTGCTCCGTAGTTGGATTTTTCAAAGAAATCATGTCTGCCGGATCAACCTTGTCTTCATAAAACTTCAGCTCTTCTGTGGCACAAACCGACTCGGCGTAAGCCGCATCACCTTCCTCACATTCCAAAGCAATCTTCCTGCTCCCATGACTGTGATGGTCCCCTTATGACCTGGCATCTTAAGCTGCAGATAAACATAACACGGCCTCTCCATGAACTTGGCATAAGCCGGTCGCCCAAACAGGGCGTGGTACGGACTCTTGATTTTCACTACCTCAAAAGTCAATTTTTCTGACCTTGAATCATGATCATCTCCAAAGGCCACCTCTAGGGCTATCCTGCCCACTGGATATGCAGACTTACCGGGCACCACGCCATGAAAAACGGTGTTCAGCGGTTTAAGATTCTTATCTGTCAACCCCATACGGCGGAAGGTATCATAGTAAAGGATGTTGATACTACTTCCACCATCCATGAGCACTTTGGTGAACTTATATCCCCCAACTTGAGGTGCCACCACTGAGGCCAGATGACTTGGATTATCAACCCGGGGTGGGCGATCCTCTCTACTCCATAAAATGGGTTGCTCAAACCAGCGCAAATACTGAGGCACTGCCGGTTCAACAGAGTTCACGTCCCTCTTGTGAAGCTTCTGATCACACTTGCACAAGCTAGTGGTGAAGACATGATACTGCCCACTATTCAACTGCTTCGGATTACTCTGATAACCCGACTGCTGCTGCTGCTGATTCCCCTGATGGTTATAACCTCCCTGGTTGCCCTGGTTCCCTTGATTCCCTTGTCCGGTTTGATTGCCTTGAAATCCTGAACCGGAGCTACTGCCTCCATAACCCGGCCCATGAAAACCACCTCCTGAACCGTCGGGCGGGCCATTGTCGTATTGAAACATATTGGAGTTCTTGAATTCTTGCATGATGTAACAATCCTTCCAAAGATGTGAAGCTGGCCTCTCTTTCGATCCATGCTTTGGACAAGGTTGATTTAATAGGCGCTCCAGATTGGGGCCTGACCCTCCGCCCGTTTGGGGCTGTTTACCCTTACGACGCTGACCGTTATCCTAAGCATTGGTGTTAGCCACAAAGTCCAAACTATTGTCTGCTTTGCATTTACCATTGTTCCCATGACCTGCCAGGTTATGCTGCTGTCCCTTGGTGTTGCCGTTCTTCTTCCCTTTTCCCGGTTTGTCCTCCTCTGAGTCAGGGTCCTTGGTACTATCCGAATTGGCATATTTAACCAAAGCGGCCATAAGCGTTGACATGTCATTGCAGTGACGTTTGAGCCTTCCTAACTTCAGTTTTAACGGTAGAAACCGGCAATTGCCCTCCAACATTAACACTGTTGTATCCGCGTTGATACGATCCGACGAATGTAGAATAGCTGAGACCTACTTCACCCAATGGGTTGTAGACTCCCCCTCCTCTTGAACACAAGCGGCCAGGTCCACAATCGACATAGACTGCTTACAAGTATCTTTAAAATTCTGGATAAACCGGTGTTTTAACTCATCCCATGATCCGACAGAGTTAGCTGGTAAGCTTTTTAACCAAGTACGAGTTGTCCCCTCCAACATCATGGTGAAGTATTTAGCACACACTGCTTCATCCACATCCAACATCTCCATTGCCATCTCATAACTTTCAACCCATGACTGGTTGCAAATCGGCAGTGTAATTGGGCACCTTATGAGGTCCCTTAAAATCCTTGGGGAGTCATACATTGTGTAAAGCGGGGGTAAGACACGGCACCCCTAAAGAACTGAAGACCACGCCTGGCTCCACTGAAGCGGTAGGGAGAACCGGAGTAGGCTGACGAGATGCATGCAGAGCTGCTAACTCAGCTTCTCGACGTGCACGACCATGATCCACCACATCCTGCGCATTAGCACCTCCACCTGCCGGGTTGTGCCCTCGCGGCGAGTTACGATGACGTGCACTGCTTGATACAACCGGTTCATCCTCAACGTGCCTGCTGTAGCTCCGACTCGGACAGGGGGTGGAATGAATCCTCTCGCGACTATGCAAATAAGCCTGCTGCTGGTTTAAAGCTGTTTGAAGGAGCTCTCTAGCCCGTCGTATCTCAATCGCCACTGGTGACTCGCCGTCAGCCGGGAGGGCTGCCAATCGTGAAGCGGCGGCCACAATGTTGTCTAACGGGTTGGAGTAATGCCCCGGGGGTGTTGGAACATACTGCGGCAGAACGTTGTTCTGACGAGGCGGGTCCATCGTGCATGGCTGAACCGGCGCTCCTGTTCCCGGCGCCTCTGTCCGGTTTACCACTGGCTGGTTACTGGTTCCAGCTCCTGGCGTGTTGAAGAGATTTCTTGGCTCATAACCCGGCGGGAGGTGCGACCGGTATCTTCTTCTCATGACCTCATTTGAGGCATTCTGGTCCAACCTAAGTCGGTAGGCCTGAGCTTCCAACTCGGCCCGTTCTGTAGCCATCCTGGCGTTCTCTGCTGCCAGGTCCACTTTAGCCTGAGTTATCTGATCCTTCACCTTTGCAATCTCGCATTATGCTGATCTCGGGCTGCAGTGTCCACCTCTGTTGCCATCAATGTTGCCAAAGCGTCAAACAAATCAGACAAAACTTGAGCCGGAGGCGGCGCAGAGCCCCCTGCTCCCGCTGGCATTGCTGTTGCTGAACTGGAGAGCATTGCCGCAACGGTAGAAGAGTGCTGCGTTGGCTGTGTACCGGCCATGAAGACAGCGGCCCGGTTTGGCAGGTCGAGGGGGTCCGGAATACTATTGCCATCGGAACCTCTGCTAATCCGGCCGTCCTGCAACTGATACAACGACTCGGTCTCTCCGGTTGAAGACTCGTCATCAGAACAAACAGCGGTTTCTCCATCAGATGCCGGTCCATCCTCATGTTCTGCTCCATGGATGACACCTACGAAAACATGCCTTGCTGCGGGCTGAACCGGGGCAGGGCTTGCACGCTGAGCTGTCTCGATAATGTCGGTGCAGGTGTCCAGCTCAGGGCCCGGTTCGCTGATCTTGCCGATGAAGACGTGAATCCCACCAAAGGGGACCTGGTACCCGTATTCGATTGAACCGGCCTCGGGACCCCATCCTGCGTCGTGGATGTAGAGCCTGCCGCGACGACTCTTCGCCATCCGGCCCACAGCGTATCCCTTGAGTCCTTCAAAGCTACCCTTCAAGAACTCAAAACCATCGTGCATGTAGCGACCAGACCTCAAACAGTCTGATCTCTGTGCTCAGGTGTCATCCCTGGATCAGTAATGCTGACACCACACAGTACTCGGAGGATTTATAACAGAGTAGCAATCACACACTTATTACATCGAGTGACTCAATAGAGAACTTATTACAATAAATATGGCTTAAGGCCATCTAATAACGATAACAGCAGAAGGCTTGGAAGATAAGTGAGTCCATCAACTCCAACGGCATCACTGAGTATAGAACCACGACCTAAAACTCCTTAATCATCGTCTGAAAAGTCTGCAACATTAACGTTGCAGCCCGAAACGGGTCAGCACATGGAATATGCTGGCAAGGTAACACATAGAGAGTATTGGAATGAAACAGCTATACTATATGCATATTTGGCTGGTGGAAAGCTCTATGGTTACAGTTTTGCGTAAAGCCAATTTTTCCCTACTTCAAAGGAATAAATTTATTTAACTATCATGGTAGTTGTTAAACATTGAGAATGGTTGACAGCATTCTCAATCCCAATTAAGCATCATCATTAAACATAACCCAACAAAATTAATTTAGAGTAACATGTTGAGATTCACATGATAATCCAAGTACTAGATACTCAAGATGTCCATAAATGGGGACACGGCTAACCATGATTAGTTTATTACACTCTGCAGAGGTTTGCGCACTTTTCCCCACAAGACTCGATCGCCTCCGTTTGGTTTCTCGCACTACGTGGTGTTTGAGAAGACGGATGACCGAGACATAGTCTTTCAGAAGCGTTAGCACCTTACGATCGGGTAGACCGTACCACCTACATCCCCTACATCTGCTAGTCTACCACTGTAAGAGTTCGCACGACTTAGTCAACTATGCTAGAGCCCATAATAGCTTGTGGCTGCACACGGAAGTTTCTAGTATGAATAGTCTCATGATCCCTTTGAGCCTGGGTGGCAGTCCAAAAGAAAACAGGCAAGTCCTGGAATACCCAGGTGCCTCAATCCACCCAGTTGTGTGTTTAAGTTGCCACCTTAGATAAACCATTAATTAACAAACTCACATCTATCATGGATATCACTCACCCAATCCACGTCTACTAGTATAGCATGGCATAATAAGCAAACGTAGAAGTAACTCCCAAAGGTTTGATAATAAACAGGTAATAGGTACTACCTCATCTACTTCCCATCCCACAATTTAATTAGATCCTAATCATGCAATGTGTGAGGATTGATCTAATGCAATAAAACAGGATAGTAGAAAAAGTATAATCAAAGTGTTACTTGCCTTGCTGATGATTCGGGAAACCTAGAGATTCGAAGTAACAAGCGGCGCACTCTGGGTATTCTATTACAGACAAACAAACAAGCATACAATAAGTACTCATCTAATGCACAGGTAAAACTCAAATAAGAGATCTAACCAGAAGGTTCAACTTAAGAACTCCGGTTGGCAAAAAGAATCAAATCGAACGAAGCAACGAAAGTCAAATGGCGAAAGAAAACAACTTCATTCTAGTAATCTGGATCTAGGGCAAATTTTATAGTAGCAAAATCTTGTTTAAGTTGGTTAAAGGGTTTCGAGACGAAACTCTAGGCACTTGAATCGCCTGATTCCGATGAACGAGCGAAAAGTTACACTAGAGCGAAAATCGGATCAGGAATCGCGATCAGAAAAATCGCGGATTTAATCCGAGAAAAAGAAAATCGACGAACGTTCGCTAGAACGAACGAACGGACGAACGCTCGCTATTTAAATAAACCGGAAAAACTGATCTATTTAAAAAACCAAATCTAAAAAAACCGACGGAAAAACCGACGAAAACCGATCTATTTTTAAAAAAAAACGATGGCACGGAAGTCGAGGCGCGGAGAACCTCGGGCGGCGGAATCCGGCGGCGGCGGCGGTGCAGGCGGGCGGCGGTGGCGGCGCGTGGGGCACGGGGTGGCTAGGGTTTGCTGGGGCTGGGGCTGGGCCTCTCCCCGGCTTATAAAGCCCGCCCGGGCCGGTGTCCATGTCGAACACGGCCCGTAGGTCGGTGCGCATTTTTTAAAAAAAAATTACGCGCAGAAGAAAAATAAAAAGAAATACTAAACAGACTCCAAAAATTCCAAAATAAATTTTCACGGGCTTCTAAAATCAAGCCGCACAAGGTGAACATTTATTTGGGACCTAAATGCAATTTTGAAAAACGCACATTTTTCCTAAATTCAAATAAAACACCGAAAAACTCCGAAATAAAATCTTATTTGATTTTGTTATTAAATCCTCAATATTTCTTTATTTTGGGAAAGTCATTTTATTCCCTCTCTCATATTTTTGTAATAGAAATAATTGATGATATAATAAATAAAATCAAATGATCCTATTCTCAAAATTTGAGAAAACTCAAATATGAAAATAACGAAATCCCCAACTCTCTCCGTGGATCATTGAGTTGAGTAGAATTTCTAGGATCAACCAAAATGCAAACTAAATATGATATGCATAGATGATCTAATGTATAACATTCCAAATTGGAAATTTGGGATGTTACAAACCTACCCCCCTTAAGATGAATCTCGTCCTCGAGATTCGGGTTGGTTAGAAAATAGGTGAGGGTGGTCCTTGAGTAAATCTTCCTCTCGCTCCCAGGTGGCTTCATACTCCATGTGGTGGCTCCACTGAACTTTGCAAAACTTGATAACCTTGCTACGAGTGACTCGACTGGCAAATTCGAGGATCTTAATTGGTTTCTCCTCGTAGGTCAAATCGTTATCCAACTGAATAGTTTCCAAAGGCACTGTATCTCTCAACGGTATGTCAGCCATCTCCGCGTGACATTTCTTTAACTGAGAAACGTGGAACACATCATGTACTCCTGACAATCCTTCAGGCAATTCCAACTTGTAGGCCACTTCTCCCATACGTTCCAAAACTCGATAGGGTCCTACAAATCGTGGCGCTAACTTCCCTTTAACTCCAAAACGCTTTGTTCCCCGAAGTGGAGATACTTGAAGATAAGCTCTATCTCCGACTTCGTAAACTGTCTCCTTGTGTTTAGAATCTGCATAGCTCTTCTGTCTGGACTGGGCTACCTTGAGCCTATCGCGAATCAACTTCACCTTCTGTTCAGACTCTTTAATCAAATCGGGTCCAAACAACTGGCGGTCTCCAACTTTGTCCCATGATAACGGTGTCCTGCACCTCCTTTCGTACAATGCTTCAAAAGGGGCCATCTTTAAACTGGTTTGGTAACTATTGTTGTAAGAGAACTCTGCATATGGCAAATTATCGTCCCAACTAGATCCATAATCTAGCGCACAAGCTCTCAGCATATCCTCCAAAATCTGATTTACTCTCTCGGTCTGTCCATCTGTCTGTGGATGAAAATTTGTACTGAATTCTAGCCTGGTACCCAAAGTTTCGTGCAACTGCTTCCAGAACTTTGAGGTAAACTGGGTTCCTCTATCTGATACGATACTCCTTGGAACTCCATGCAGACATACGATCCTGGTCATGTATATCTTTGTCAACTTAGCACTGGTCTAAGTGGTCTTTACTGGGATGAAATGAGCTACTTTCATCAATCGATCGACTACAACCCATATCGAGTCATAGCCTGAACGAGTCTTGGGAAATCCCGTGATAAAATCCATGCCTAGCTTATCCCACTTCCATTCGGGTATCGGTAATGGTTGTAACAATCCAGCTGGTTTCTGATGCTCTGCCTTTACTTTCTGACATACATCACAAACTGCTACATACTCCGCAATATCCTTCTTCATTCCGGTGCACCAGAAAATATCTTTCAAATCCAAATACATCTTGGTATTTCCTGGGTGAATTGAATATGGTGAATCGTGTGCCTCTTGCAAAATCAACTTCCTGATCTCCGGGTCATTGGGTACGTAAACGCGGTCTTCAAACCATAGGGTGTCGTGCTCATCCTCACGAAATCCTTTAGCTTTTCCTTTTCTCAGTTTCTCCTTTATAGCGGCAATCTCTTTGTCAGTTTTCTGAGCTTCCCTAATTCTATCCATCAAAGTTGACTAAATCTCCAATGCTGCTACATAGCCTCTCGGAACTATTTCCACATATAGTTCACGAAGATTTTCTGCTAACTCCTTGGGTATTTCTCCCGTCATTAGCGTATTGACATGGCTCTTTACGGCTTAATGCGTCAGCTACTACATTAGCCTTTCCGGGGTGATAATGCAATTTCATATCATAATCCTTGATAAGCTCCAACCATCTCGTTTGTCTGAGATTCAACTCCTTCTGTGTGAAAATGTACTTCAAACTCTTATGATTTGTGTACACCTCACAATGATTTCCAATCAGAAAATGTCTCCATGTTTTCAATGCATGTACTACGGCTGCTAACTCTAAATCATGCGTGGCATAATTCAACTCATGAGGCTTCAGTTGTCTTGAGGCATATGGAACAACTCTCCCTTCCTGCATAAGCACTGCTCCAAGTCCTCGACGTGAAGCGTCGCAATACACCTCATAATCTTTGGTTTGGTCTGGCAAAATCAACACTGGTGAGGTAACCAAACGTTTCTTCAACTCCTGGAAACTAGCCTCACATTCCTCCATCCATATGAACTTGGTATCTTTCTTCAACAACTCAGTCATAGGCTTCGCAATCTTTGAGAAATTCTTAATAAATCTCCGGTAGTATCCTGCGAGTCCAAGAAAACTCCGGATCTCTCCAACTGTTGTTGGGGCTTCCCACTTGGTCACGGTATCAACTTTAGTGGGATCAACTGCTATACCTTCTCCAGATATAACATGTCCGAGGAATCCTACTTCCTTCAACCAAAACTCACATTTGCTGAACTTGGCATATAATTGATGTTCTCTGAGCTTTCCAAGTACTAGTCGCAAATGTTCCTTATGCTCCTCTTCATTCTTTGAATAAACCAGGATATCATCAATGAACACTACGACAAACTTATCCAGGAACTCCATAAACACTTTGTTCATCATGTTCATAAAATAGGCAGGTGCGTTAGTCAGACCAAATGACATAACGGTATACTCGTACAGCCCATACCTGGTGGTAAAAGCTGTCTTAGGAATATCCTGTTCTCGAATCTTCAACTGGTGGTATCCTGATCGCAGATCGATCTTGGAAAATACCTTAGATCCTTGCAATCGATCAAATAGATAGTTGATCATTGGTAGTGGGTACTTGTTTTTGATCGTTACTTCATTCAATCCTCGATAATCAACAACCATCCTTAACGATCCATCCTTCTTTTCTACCAGAAGTACTGGCGATCCCCAAGGTGAAGAACTTGGGCGAATATATCCCTTGTCCAGTAACTCCTTAATCTGCTTCTTAATTTCCACCAAATCCTTTGCTGGCATCCTATATGGTCTCTTTGATATTGGCCCTATGCCTGGCAATAGCTCAATCAGAAACTCAATATCTCTATCCGGTGGCATGCCTGGCAACTCCTCTGGAAATACTTCAGGAAAATCCCTTACCACTGGTACTTCCTCCTGCACAACTCCTGTTAAGCAATTTACTTGAGTCCTCTTTGGCACATGTCGGGATACATACTTGATCCTTCTCCCTTCTGGGGTGGTAAGCAAAATTGACTTACTAGCACATTCAATATTCCCTTCATACTTTGATAACCAATCCATGCCTAATATCACTTCCAATCCTTGGGATTCCAATACTATTAGGTCTGAGGGAAAAACATAGTTACCAATCCTTAATGGTAACCGATCACACCATAGACTAGCCACATACTCTGCTCCAGGCGAGGTTACTAACATGGGTGACCTAAGGGCTTGGGTTGATAGGTTATACTTATCCACAAATCCCCTTGAGATGTATGAATGCGATGCACCAGTATCAAAAAGAACGAGTGCAGTAAATGACTTAACCAAAAACTTACCTATTACTGCATCAGGCTGAGCTTCAACCTCCTCCACGCTAACGTGGTTCACATGTCCCCTGTTGAAAGGGTTCGGCTTCTTCTCAGAACTTCCATTGCCATTTTGGCCTTCAGGACATTCATTGGCATAATGTCCGGTCTTCTGACACTTAAAGCAAGTGACTTGGCTTAGGTCTTTCTTGGCTGGGGTTGATGGGTTGGTGCGATTCTGGCAGTTGCTTCCTCCATTGCCATTTCCATTCTTGGTGCCATTGTGATTGTGCGAGGTACCTCCTCCATGGGTATGCTGAAAATGTCCTCTCGGTCTAGGGGTAAGACGTGGCTTCTGCTGAGCTCCTGAATTGTACTTTCCTTGTCCATACTTCCTCTTGCGATTCTCAATTTGCTGCTGCTTGCCTTCAATCATAAGAGCACGATCTACCAACTCCTGGTAGTTGTTGAAGGTGGCTACCATCAACTGCATGCTCAACTCATCATTCAGTCCTTCCAGAAACTTCTCCTGCTTAGCTGCATCTGTAGCGACGTCATCTGGGGCATAACGTGCTAACTTACTAAATTCCTCCACGTACTGGCCAACTGTCCGTCCTCCTTGGCGCAAGTTGCGAAACTCACGCTTCTTCATGGCCATAGCTCCTGCTGAAACATGTGCAGTACGAAAAGCCTGCTGAAACTGGTCCCATGTGACAGTGTCGACTGGGAAAGTGGCTGTGAAATTCTCCCACCATGATGCTGCCGGTCCTTCTAACTGATGTGCGGCAAACTTCACCTTCTCCGCATCTGTGCATCCTGCTGTGGTCAACTACCTAGCTGTCTTGTGGAGCCAATCATCTGCTACTATCGGCTCGGCGCTACTGGAAAACACCGGCGGATTCAGCCTAAGAAAACGGGCTAAGTGGTCAACAGGTGGTGGTGGTGGTGGTGGTGGGTTGTTGTTGTTGTTCCCCTAATTCTGATTCTAGACTAGCAACTGCATCAATGTGTTCTGCTGCTGGATCAACTGGGTGAGCTCCGGTGGAAAGGCAAATCCGGGGTCACGTCTCGGAGGCATCTGAGGGTTTAGAAAAGATGAGATGTAAGAATAGAGGGGGTCTAAAGAGAAAACACTACCCATATGCACATGAGGCAAAACAAACAATTCACTTCATTCAATCAAACAAGGGCATACAATCGATCTAACTATCGCAAAAGTGCTCGGACTACTATATTTACATGGTGGACTACTACTACTGATGAGGTGGTCTACTAGAAATATTCTTCGGTTGCAGACTCCATGATATCTGCTCCAGCTTCATCAACATAGTCATCATCGCTACTATCTGGTTCCGAGTCGGTGCCGTCGATGATGATGTAGTCTTCCGGGCTAATTTCCTTGGGTTCTTTGTCTTCATCTACTAGCGTAGGGCCTCCCATAAATATTCCAATCTTCTTGATCAGGTCGTCATTCTTCTCCACCAATACTTCAATTTCCTCTTCATAATCTTCACGTGTAGCCTTGAGTTCTTCCTCCAGTTCCTTGATTCTAGTCTTAGCCTTCTTCAGATCTATCATGTCGGTGCACATCTGGTTCTCCTATCATCGAATGTGCTGGTTTAACTCCTGGATAAAAGCTGCGATTGATCTATCCTTCCTGGTGCTGATCATCTCCCAGTGTTCATCTCGGCGCCCACCAATCTGGTAGATAGTATCCTTGAGATCCTTGCGTTAGACTTCTCCAATGCGTCCCATGGCGATATGAGATGCCATGCTCTTTCCTAGACTCCAAGTTGGTGCATCAAAAGAAAACTCTATGGGCTCAGTGACTGGCATGAACGTCCTTCCTGGAACTTGAACTTGAATCATCCAGCGCTCTTCTTCAGGTAAAGTGGCGTTGTAGGTTCCTGTGAAGCTTGGTACTCCTATATTCAGGTATCTAGTGACTTCCTTCAAGTGACGTTCAAAGGGTGTATCTTCATCCGGTTGCGTGAACTTATTCCTTGCATCCGCCATCCTAAAGAGTAGAAAAGATGAGGAGTCAGAAATGAGAAGAGAGTGAATAGTGATCTAGGTCTTTAGCTTAGTGGTCGTGTCCTACAGTCAGCGTGTGCTCTGATGCCATCTCTGTAGCGACCAGACCTCAAACAGTCTGATCTCTGTGCTCAGGTGTCATCCCTCGATCAGTAATGCTGACACCACATAGTACTCGGAGGATTTATAACAGAGTAGCAATCACACACTTATTACATCGAGTGACTCAATAGAGAACTTATTACAATAAATATGGCTTAAGGCCATCTAATAACGATAACAGCGGAAGGCTTGGAAGATAAGTGAGTCCATCAACTCCAACGGCGTCACTAGGTATAGAACCACGACCTAAAACTCCTTAATCGTCGTCTGAAAAGTCTGCAACATTAACGTTGCAGCCCGAAACGGGTCAGCACATGGAATATGCTGGCAAGGTAACACATAGAGAGTATTGGAATGAAACAGCTATACTATATGCATATTTGGCTGATGGAAAGCTCTATGGTTACAGTTTTGCGTAAAGCCAATTTTTCCCTACTTCAAAGGAATAAATTTATTTAACTATCATGGTAGTTGTTAAACATTGAGAATGGTTGACAGCATTCTCAATCCCAATTAAGCATCATCATTAAACATAACCCAACAAAATTAATTTAGAGTAACATGTTGAGATTCACATGATAATCCAAGTACTAGATACTCGATGTCCATAACCGGGGACACGGATAACCATGATTAGTTTATTACACTCTGCAGAGGTTTGCGCACTTTTCCCCACAAGACTCGATCGCCTCCATTTGGTTTCTCCCACTACGTGGTGTTTGAGAAGACGGATGACCGAGACATAGTCTTTCAGAAGCGTTAGCACCTTACGATCGGGTAGACCGTACCACCTACATCCCCTACATCTGCTAGTCTACCACTGTAAGAGTTTGCACGACTTAGTCAACTATGCTAGAGCCCATAATAGCTTGTGGCTGCACACGGAAGTTTCTAGTATGAATAGTCTCATGATCCCTTTGAGCCTGGGTGGCGGTCCAAAAGAAAACAGGCAAGTCCTGGAATACCCAGGTGCCTCAATCCACCCAGTTGTGTGTTTAAGTTGCCACCTTAGATAAACCATTAATTAACAAACTCACATCTATCATGGATATCACTCACCCAATCCACGTCTACTAGCATAGCATGGCATAATAAGCAAACGTAGAAGTAACTCCCAAAGGTTTGATAATAAACAGGTAATAGGTACTACCTCATCTACTTCCCATCCCACAATTTAATTAGACCCTAATCATGCAATGTGTGAGGATTGATCTAATGCAATAAAACTGGGTAGTAGAAAAAGTATAATCAAAGTGTTACTTGCCTTGCTGATGATCTGGGAAACCTAGAGATTCGAAGTAACAAGCGGCGCACTCTGGATATTCTATTACAGACAAACAAACAAGCATACAATAAGTACTCATCTAATGCACAGGTAAAACTCAAATAAGAGATCTAACCAGAAGGTTCAACTTAAGAACTCCGGTTGGCAAAAAGAATCAAATCGAACGAAGCAACGAAAGTCAAACGGCGAAAGAAAACAACTTCGTTCTAGTAATCTGGATCTAGAGCAAATTTTACAGTAGCAAAATCTTGTTTAAGTTGGTTAAACGGATAGAGGGTTTCGAGACGAAACTCTAGGCGCTTGAATCGCCTGATTCTGATGAACGAGCGAAAAGTTATACTAGAATAAAAATCGGATCAGGAATCGCGATCAGAAAAATCACGGATTTAATCCGAGAAAAAGAAAAACGACGAACGTTCGCTAGAACGAATGAACGGACGAACGCTCGCTATTTAAATAAACCAGAAAAACTGATCTATTTAAAAAAACCAAATCTAAAAAAAACGACGGAAAAACCGACGAAAACCGATCTATTTTTTTATAAAAAAAACCGATGGCACGGAAGTCGAGGCGCGGCGAACCTCGGGCGGCGGAATCCGGCGGCGGCGGCGGCGCGTGGGGCACGGGGCGGCTAGGGTTTGCTGGGGCTGGGGCTGGGCCTCTCCCCGGCTTATAAAGCCCGCCCGGGCCGGTGTCCAGGTCGGACATGGCCCGTAGGTCGGTGCGTATTTTTTTAAAAAAAATTACGCGCAGAAGAAAAATAAAAAGAAATACTAAACGGACTCCAAAAATTTCGAAATAAATTTTCACGGGCTTCTAAAATCAAGCCACACAAGGTGAACATTTATTTGGGACCTAAATGCAATTTTGAAAAACGCACATTTTTCCTAAATTCAAATAAAACACCGAAAAACTCTGAAATAAAATCTTATTTGATTTTATTATTAAATCTTCAATATTTATTTATTTTGGGAAAGTCATTTTATTCCCTCTCTCATATTTTTGTAATAGAAATAATTGATGATAAAATAAATAAAATCAAATGATCCTATTCTCAAAATTTGAGAAAACTCAAATATGAAAATAACGAAATCCCCAACTCTCTCCGTGGGTCATTGAGTTGCGTAGAATTTCTAGGATCAACCAAAATGCAAACTAAAATATGATATGCATAGATGATCTAATGTATAACATTCCAAATTGGAAATTTGGGATGTTACAGTGTGATAGCCCCAAGGTGGGCGCCAACTGTCGTGGGTTTGTCACGGCAGATGTCCTCATGAAAGGACTTAGTCGTGGAGCCATCACTACGGGTTAGCTTAAAGGGGTTAAACCGGAGAAGGGCCACGAGGGGTTTTATACTAGTTCGGCCCCTTCGATGAAGGTAAAAGCCTATGTCTAGTTGTGCTTGGTATTGCTGGGGTTTGGATGACCAGGGAGCGAATCCGCTTTGCCTGGCTCTCAAGTTGTTGTCTCTTCTCCTTAAACCACTGCCGGGTCGTCCCTTTATATACATAGGTTGACGCCCGCCGGTTTACAAAGTCCGGAGGCCGGATCATAAACGTGTCCGGCTCGGTCTCTATTCCTTCTAACTTACAATACAAGTTATATGAAAGAATCAGTTTACATCTACAGGCCATAACCCGCCTTTAGGCCTTGGGCCTTCGTAAAGCGCCACCATCCTCATGTCTTTATGGGCTTCTATATTCATGGAATTAACCCGGCCACTCCTAGCCGGTTTACCTCCAGTAGTCATATCCCCAACAGGTACAATAGTGATCCAGGAGTGGATCACTGGACAGCGGTCAAAATTATCCTTAGTGGACTAAGCAAATATTTCTTGGTTATGGAGGTGATAAAAGAGTTCGTCGTAAAGAGTTACATCGCTGCAAGCTTTTGACACCGATCTAGATGACTCTAAGTCTCGATCTAGATACATATTGAAAGTGGGAGCAATTAGCTAGAGTAGCTCCATGCAGAGTATTGTAGGCATAGAAATTTGCAAAATACATACGGATCTGAATGTTGCAGACCCGAAGACTAAACTTCTCTCACAAGCAAAACATGATCACTCTTTGGGTGTTAATCACATAGCGATGTGAACTAGATTATTGACTCTAGTAAACCCTTTGGGTATTAGTCACATGAATATGTGAACTAATCACATAAAGATGTGAACTATTGGTGTGAAATCACATGACGATGTGAACTAGATTATTGACTCTAGTGCAAGTGGGAGACTCAAGGAAATATGCCCTAGAGACAATAATAAAATTGTTATTTATATTTCCTTATATCACGATAAATGTTTATTATTCATGCTAGAATTGTATTAAACAGGAAACTTAGTACATGCGTGAAGACATAGACAAACAGAGTGTCCCTAGTATGCCTCTACTTGACTAGCTCGTTAATCAAAGATGGTTAAGTTTCCTAGCCATAGACATGTGTTGTCATTTGATGAATGGGATCACATCATTAGAGAATGATGTGATGGACAAGACCCATCTGTTAGCTTAGCACTATGATCGTTTAGTTTATTGCTATTGCTTTCTTCATGACTTATACATGTTCCTCAGACTATGAGATTATGCAACTTCCGAATACAGGAGGAACACCTTGTGTGCTATCAAACGTCACAATGTAACTGGGTGATTATAAAGATGCTCTATAGGTGTCTCTGATGGTGTTTGTTGAGTTGGCATAGATCGAGATTAGGATTTGTCACTCCGTGTATCGGAGAGGTATCTCTGGGCCCTCTCGGTAATGCTCATCACTGTAAGCCTTGCAAGCAATGTGACTAATGAGTTAGTTGCGGGATGATGCATTACAGAACGAGTAAAGAGACTTGCCGGTAACAAGATTGAACTAGGTATGATGATACCGACGATCGAATCTCGGGCAAGTAACATACCGATGACAAAGGAAACAACGTATGTTATTATGCGGTTTGACCGATAAAGATCTTCATAGAATATGTAGGAACCAATATGAGCATCCAGGTTCCGCTATTGGTTATTGACCGGAGATGAGTCTCGGCCATGTCTATATAGTTCTCGAACCCGTAGGGTCCGCACGCTTAACGTTCAATGACGATCGGTATTATGAGTTTATGTGTTTTGATGTACCGAAGGTAGTTCGGAGTCTCGGATGAGATCACGGACATGACGAGGAGTCTTGAAATGGTCGAGACATAAAGATTGATATATTAGATGACTATATTCGGACACCGGAATGGTTCTGAGGTGTATCGGGTATTTATCGGAGTGCTAGAAGGGTTATCGGAACCATCGGGGAAGTTATGGGCCTTATTGGGCCTTAAGGGGGAGAGAAAGAGCAGCCAAGGGCTGCCCCCCCATGGGCCTAGTCCGAATTGGACTAGGGGGGCGCCCCCTCCTTCCTGCTCCTTCCCCTCTCCTTCCTTCTTCTCCTAGTAGGACTAGGAAAGGGGGGGTCCAACTCCTACTAGGAATAGGATTGCCCCCCTCGGGCGCGCCCTATAGGGCCGGCCGGCCTCCCCCTTGCTCCTTTATATACGGGGGCAGGGGCACCCTAGAACACACAAGTTGACAACTATTTTAGCCATGTGCGGTGCCCCCTCCATAGAAACACACCTCGGTCATATTTTGTCGTAGTGCTTAGGCGAAGCCCTGCGTCAGTAACTTCATCATTTCCATCAACACGCCGTCGTGCTGACGAAACTCTCCCTC
The DNA here is from genome assembly GCF_003073215.2 of Triticum urartu. Taxonomy (NCBI): domain Eukaryota; kingdom Viridiplantae; phylum Streptophyta; class Magnoliopsida; order Poales; family Poaceae; genus Triticum; species Triticum urartu. Next base: position 391,284,733 of record NC_053026.1, on the reverse strand, counting down.
GGCCTCAGATGGATCTAGAGTTCGAGGGACGTCACCAAGCGGAACGTGTGCAGATCGCGGAGGTGCCGTGCGTTCGGTACTTGATCAGTTGGATCGCGAAGACGTTCGACTACATCAAGCGTGTTACTTAAACGCTTCTGCTTTCGGTCTACGAGGGTACATGGACACACTCTCCCCACTCGTTGCTATGCATCTCCTAGATAGATCTTGCGTGATCATAGGAAATCTTTTGAAATACCGCGTTCCCCAACAGCAATTGCTTTCCTCGCTCGAACTCATTTGCTTTGGTTTGTGTTCGTCCCGTGTGTTCGAGACCATATGGTGTGACACATATGAGCTATCCTATCTATATCTATCTATGTCAAGTACTTTATGTTAGTAATCATTTGTGAGATATATCTTGTTTATTCTCTCATTCATATGCTCACATAGTATCACTTGCATGCTTTCATCTTCTATCTATGCAAGTATGGTTTGGTCTATAAAATATAGGGGGAGTGTGGATCCTATATGTGTGCACTTTGCATTCCAAAAGCATATTTAAAATAGTGCACACATCTAGGTAGAGCATGTCTATATTTTGTAGATTGTGGGGTTGCACACCTGTTCTTGCTATATCCTTTGTGCAAATCCCACGTTGTCATGAATCCACCAAAAAGGGGGAGATTGTTAGGACATATTTCTCCCTAAGTGGTTTTGGTGATTGATGACAACAAGTTTGTAGACTAATTGTGTGCATTGAGCTTTTCAGACTATCAAGCATATGGCACAAGACGATTCGTGCCCCTCGAAGTTTCAAGAGAAGACAGTTTTCTTTCTCGTGATTCTTTTCTGCTGGACTTGAGTCGTAGGGAAAACCCTACTATCAAGAGGGGGTTCGCACCGGAAAGTTTTGGGTGGAATCAACACGCACACTTTTCTTGCACCCATCATTTCCTTGGAGTTGTCCCCTGTTTGCATCGGAGTAGGGGAGAAGAGCCACAAGCGGTAGTACCGCTGGTTGTAGCGATAGTACCGCCTATAGGCGGTATAGTGCCGCTGTAACCGCCGTTCGCACTACCGCTCGTGGCTGGGACCTCGATTTGTTATGTCGGGTCCTACGGTGGTGTCTCTGGGTGACTACCGTGCTACCCGTTTGTCCTCAGAAAATGGGCGGTTGTAGCAGCGGTAGTACCGCTCCTACTACCGCGGCTACCACCGCCCATTCCTCTGTTTTTCTCCCATGTTCTTCTTTCTCCTGTGTATCCTGTAAGGAGCGGTAGTACCGCTCGTCTGCGGGCTGTGAGATGTATAACGGTTGGATTTATCCCCCCACTATAAAAGGGGGTCTTCTTCCCCAAGAAGATTCACCTCTTCCTACCCTAACTTCATTGTTGCTCCAAAACTCATTTTCACCTGATCTTTCTCCCTAGCCCGTCAAACTTGTTGATTTTCTAGGGATTGGTTGAGAAGGCCCGGATCTACACTTCCACCAAGAGAAATTTGATTTCCCCCACTAATCCCTTGCGAATCTTGCTACTCTTGGGTGTTCGAGCACCCTAGACGGTCGAGGTCACCTCGGAGCCACATTTCATTGTGGTGAAGCTCCGTGGTGTTTTTCGGAGCCTCCAATCAAGTTGTGGAGAATGCCCCAACCTTGTTTGTAAAGGTTCGGTTGCCGCCTTCAAGGGCACCACTAGTGGAATCATGGCATCTCACATTATGTGAGGGCGTGAGGAGAATACGGTGGCCCTAGTGGCTTCTTGGGGAGCATTGTGTCTCCACACCGCTCCAACGAAGACGTACCCCTCAAAGGGAAGGAAATTCCGTAACACATCCTCGTCTCCACCGGCTCCACTTGTGGTTATCTCTTACCTTTATTTTGTGCAAGCTATTGTAGTGTTGTATCCTTTGCTTGCTATTGTAGTTGTCATTGCTAGCATCATATAGGTTGCTCACCTAGTTGCAAATCTAGACAACCTATTTGTTGCTAACCCTAATTTGTTAAGAAAAGTTAAATTTTGGTAGTTGCTTATTCACCCCCTCTAGTCAACCATATTGATTCTTTCAGTTTTGCTTTACATAAGAGTTCGTCTAGGTTTATCCTTTGCTACCAAAAGGATTGGGTCACCTTGCTGCACATTTGCTACACTTATTACTCGTTACCCGTTACGGATTATCTTACTACCAAACTATCTATTATCGATAATTTCAGTGCTTGCAGAAAATACCTTGCTAAAAACACTTACCATTTTATTCTGCTGCTCGTTGGATCGACACTCTTAATTATCGAGAGGTCTACAATCGATCCCCTGTACTTGTGGGTCATCAGCATAACATCTTGAGATTTTATGAAGTCACCACAGACGCCTCGCAGTCGACGGGAATGTCTTCTCCCGCTGAACGAACATCACCGAAGTCTGAAATAAAACCAGAAATAATACGAGCACCAACGTCAAGTCTAGGACTTGAACTCTGGTGGGCTGGCGACACCACCGTCCTCCTAACCATCTAAAGATGTCTTAGCGTTACCTACATGAGCCTTTTGCAGTGTCTATCCCTTATGTGGCTGAAATATAATTTTGCCATCACTCGAGTCATGTGAGAAACAACGAGAGATATGTTTGTTCTTCCTTAAGACATTTTCTTCCCCAACAAATTTCACCTCCCCTGGCGTGATTTATTTTCCTCCGAGCCTTCGACCTACCCAGCCCTAACAACTTGCTCCCGCCCGCGCTCCCCCACCGCGGTTGTCGGCACTATCCCACACACCTCACCACCCTGCCCTCACATGTATTGCTGTCGCCCTATCCATCCCACTAACCCACTCCCCTCCTTTTCTAGGGTCGACGACGACTCTTCGTACCCCCCTTTCCCTTCCCACACCAGTCGGCCCTCTTCCTCGTCTCTGTCTGGGACGTCACAACCCTCTGCCGCTCCTAGCGCATCCCCATCTCCGGCGAGGTCATGACTCGGTTGCCCCTAGGTGGGCGTTCCTCGCTGGCGCTCGTCACGGCGCCTCGATCTTCAGTCTCGTGCGAAATCGACTGACGCGAGCGAAAATTTGAGGCACCTAATATTTAGCAAACACACTTTTGCAGATGTCACCTGGGCGAACCCTAGACATCGGAACAAAATTCCGCACAAGTACTCAAATATTCTTTTTGTTATATATAAGACTTTGGCGGGCGAAGAGAGTGAACAAGACACTAAAGCCCATGATATGATGAATTTCCACGGGTGCTTACTTGCGTTCCCCCTGCTATTGTAAAATTCTGATAGAGCAAACAAATTTGTTACGTACCACGTAAGATGTAACTGTAATTAGCGAAGAAGCAACAGCCGCCAGTAATCGTTTGGCTGATTCCACATGTCACTCTGGGTCTAGCCATGGCAAAAGCACCAACAACAGATCGGCCGATCAATCAGCCAACACGGTCATTTTCCACGACGCAGGCAAAATACCAAGTCATCATTCCAGCAACAGCTCAAGACACATGTGTTCCAAATTAGCACTGCGTCAAATGAGATCTCTGTTCAGTCCACCAAACGGAGAGATTCCCCGTGTGGCAGACTCCATGATCGAGACGTGCGCCGTGTTCCGAACGACCTATTCGTGCCGTCGCCCCGGCCGGCCGGCTGACGCGGATGGAGAAGAGTCCCTCCCGGCCGGCATCTGGCGCCTCCACCTTGTTCCCTGGCCACAGCACACGCGCCAAACGCACACCGGCCTTTGAAAACTTCGCCGCCTTTGTCCGCTTGCAGCTGCAACGACCCGTGCGTGCCAGCCAGCGCCATGCATGCAGCCATATCCCGGGCTCCTTAATTCACGTCAAGAAATCACAGAGCTCTCAGTCCAGCATACCGGGGTTCAGTGAGCTGTGCTCGATCTTCATCACATCATGGGGAGGATTCCTGCCGTGGCTGCTGCCGTCATAGTGGCCTTACTGGTGTGCTGCTCGTGTGGGGTTCGAGGTAAGGAGGACGACGATGTGCTGGACTCCCTCGTCGATTTCCTGACCAAGCTCGCCGGTGGCGACCAGAAGACGGCGGGCGACTTCGGCTGGGACGCGTCGACCGACCCCTGCGACGGCACCGGCGGCCGCAACGGCAGCGACTCGAAGTGGGGAGGGACCGTCAAGTGCTTCGAGAACGGCGCGAGCAACGCCGGCCTGATCAAGGTTATCGATCTCCAGTCCCTGGGTCTCAGCGGCACCATCGACGCGGAGTTGCTCTGCGCCGCGCCGGCGCTCCGCGTGGTGAGCCTGCAGAACAACACGCTGCGCGGCGGCCTCCCCGCGGGCGTCTCGGCCTGCTCGGGCCTCACCCACCTCTACGTCGACCGCAACCAGCTCTCCGGCGCCCTGCCGAGCTCCCTTGGCAACCTCAGGAAGCTCCACGTGCTCGACGTCTCCAGGAACGACTTCTCCGGCGAGATCCCCGCCGGCCTCAGCGCCGTCCGCGGCCTCATAAGGTTCAACGCCAACGACAACCACCTCCAAGGCACCATTCCTGATTTCGATCTCGACAAGTTCGAGACCTTCAACGTGTCCAACAACAACCTCACCGGACCTATCCCCAAGAAGACCGGACGCTTCCGCGACGACAGCTACGCGGCCAACGCCGCCGGCATGTGCGGAGAGCCCGTGTTCTCCCCGTGTCCCTCCGGGGAGAGCAAATCAAAGAAGACGCGAAGGATCCTCATGTACCTCGGGTACGTCCTCCTCGGCGCCGTCATCGTGGCATTCGTCGTGTACAAGCTCTGCTCCAGGAAGAGGAACAAGCTGGGAAAGAAGGCCATGGTTGGCAAGGACATGTTCGACAGCAGCAACCCGACGACGACGACGACAAGCAAGTCGGCGTCGGCCTACTCGCTGCCGGCTTCGGCGGAGCGGAGCCCGGCGCGCAAGGGCGCGGCGTCGACGTCGCTGGTGGTGCTGCGGCGTTCGGGCACGGCCTCGGTCACGTCGACGGCGGCGGCCGCGGCGGCCAAGGACCTGCGGTTCGAGGACCTGCTCAAGTCTCCCGCGGAGCTGCTGGGGCGCGGGCGGTACGGGAGCTCGTACAAGGTGGCGGTGCCCGGCGGGGCGGCGCTGGCGGTGAAGCGGGTGAAGGACGCGTCGGTGAGCGACGACGAGTTCCGGCGGCGGATGGAGCGGGTCGCGCGCGCGAGGCACCCGGCCGTCCTGCCGCCGCTTGCATTCTACTGCGCCGCGCAGGAGAAGCTGGTGGTCTACGAGTTCCAGAGCAACGGCAGCCTCCACAGGCTACTCCACGGTATGCCCCTTCGCTCCTCTCGTTACAATATAATGTCAGAGAAGAGAAAATACAATCTGCCCCACATCACATAGATTCAAACAAGAAAGTTTCAACACTTGGAACATCATATTATCCAAAATTAAGATAATTTTGTACACGAAAGAAGAGATTAGATCCGTTCACTGGATGTATGGTCTGAAAGTTGGAAATTCGAATTTCTTTTAGGAAAGAAACGCCAAGAATTCACCAATTCGAAGTGACTTATTTCTTGTATGGAATGCAGACATATATACAGTTTTCTTTTTTGCGGGGGCAGACATATATATAGTTGAGTTGTAGTACAAATTAGAGAATATCATATGGGCAATCTTGTGGCTAGTTGCCCTCATGCACATTTTTGTAGCAATCGTCATGAACAATCTGCTAACACATGCCAACTTTTATGAATTCTTCCAGAAGATAAACATTTCCTGATTCTTTCATCGTGCATTAGTTCTTGTAAGATTATGCTACCTCGAGCATTAGTTCGTAGCAAAATGTTATTCCGAGCGAAGAAAATAACGATGTTCTTCTCGATGATTATTTGCAGGCTCTATAGAGAGCAGCCAGGCCCCCCTTGACTGGCCGGCGCGCCTTCACATTGCTACAAAGGTGGCCGACGGCATGGCCTTCTTACACGCCGCCATGCGCGGCGACGGCGCGAGCTCCTACGCCTCCTCCACGTCCTCCTCCATCGACTCTGCGGCGGCGGCGGAAGGCGCCATCGCCCACGGTGCCCTCAAGTCCACCAACATCCTCTTCACGGCCGGCATGGAGCCCTGCATCAGCGAGTACGGCGTCGTCGCGCCGCCGCTGGCCGCCGCCGTCGGCAGCAGCCGGAGCTCCGGCCTCCGCGCGGACGTGCGCGCCTTCGGCGTGCTTCTGCTGGAGCTGCTCACGGGGAAGGCCACGGCGGCGCAGGGCGACGGCGCGGAGCTGGCGCGCTGGGTGACCTCGGTGATCCAGGAGGAGTGGACCGCCGAGGTGTTCGACCGCGCGCTGCTCTCCCGCGACGGCGTCAGCGAGCAGCGGATGGTGCGGCTGCTGCAGGTCGCCATGAGGTGCATCGACGCCTCGCCCGGCGAGGTGCCGCCGACCATGAGGGAGGTCGCCGGGATGATCAATGCCATTCGCGAGGAGGACGACAGGTCTGTGTCCATGGAAGCGTGACAGGAGCACCGAACCAATCGGCAGTCTGAGAGTTCTCCAACCTCTGATCGGTGCTATATATATGTGTGTAAGCATATCTAGTTAGTTGCATTTGAGATCATATTCATCACACTCCCATTTTGTACTTTCCTTCACTCAGTGACTACAGAGAACTCTAGTCTTAATTTTTCCGTTTATATGGATACCAACATTGCACACACACAGTTGTGTGCATCATACACAACTGTTCATGGAAATAATATTCACGCTCAACGAACTACTCGCTCTTATCTGATTGTAAGATTTGGCTAGCAAACTTTTTGTAACCAAAGATAATACTATTGACGGTGAGCGTGCTTGGATCCAGGATTTTTTTTTTTTTTTTGAGAAACCGGCTGAAGCACCATCTTTTCATATACTCCCTCCGTTCCTAAATATAAGTCTTTATAGAGATTTCACTATGGACCACATACATATGTATCTATATGCATTTTAGAATATAGATTCACTCATTTTGCTTTGTATGTGGTCCATAGTGGATTCTCTCCAAAGACTTATATTTAGAAATGGAGGGAGTAGAAGATAACAAAATGACAGCCTTTGCACAAAGCATCGCCGGTCAAAAAAGAAAATTACAATCAATATTGATGAACCCCTTGCGCATGCCTCCAACGTCTGTCACCTGACTCTGGCACCACCGAAGGAAAATGGGACGAATCACCTCTTCACCCGAGCTCGATGCGGCTCCATGGTTGATATGCAACTTTGCGAACCTTCAAAGTGATTTACCAAAGGCCATTGAAAGATCTGGCCGGGGTAGCACCCATGACACGCCATCGAACTCCAGATCTGACACCCCCGCACGACTAAGAGCCGGAGAAGGAAACCATACGTGCTAACCACCAACCACGATCCCAACACATGATCCATCTTCCAGATGTCGTCGATGTAGACCACTATCTACATCCGCTTCTGGACTACCTCCCAAGCTCCACATCGGCGATGGAGCGGATGTCATCGCAAAGGTGGAGCCGAGGACACAAGTCCATCACAAGGATGTCATCGTCGTGGCATCTCTTCTTATAAAGACTAGTTCTCAAATCCATCACCGACCATAAAGCTGATTATGTCGTCGCCGTGACATCTCCTCTTAAAAAAGACCAGTTCTCAAATCCATCACCGACCATAAAAGCCGATTACATCGTCGCCGTGACACCTCCTTAACATGTGAATTAGTTGCTACTTTAACATGAGAAGTTTTATAAGAAAGAATTGTTGTTATGATGCTAGAAAAAGTGATTGAAATTGTCATTGATCAAACGTGTGCACTTTGCTAGCATTCACACTTCATAAATTATTTTTTTTATCATTTACCTACTTGAGGACGAGTAGAAATTAAGCTTGGGGATGCTGATACGTCTCCAAAGTATCTATAATTTATGAAGTATTCATGCTAATATATTATCATTCTTGAATGTTTTACAATCATTTTATAGCAACTTTATATCATTTTTTGGGACTAATCTATTGACCCAGTGCCTAGTGTCGGTTGTTGTTTTTTGTTTTTTTACATCGCAGGAAATCAATATCAAATGGAGTCCAAACACCGTGAAAATTTTTGTGGATTTTTTATGGACCAGAAGACCACCAGTGGGCCAGAGTAGTACCTGGGGGTGCCCCGGGGGGGGGGGGGCACAACCCACCAGGGTGTGCCTAGAGGCCCAGGCGCGTCCAGATGGGTTGTGCCCACCTCGGTGGCCTCCCACACCACCTCTTCCCCCTATAAATTTCCAAATATTCCAAAACCATCGGGGGTAACCCTAGATGAGAAGTTCCGCCGCCGCAAGGTTCTGTAGCCACCGAAAATCTATCTAGACCCCGTTCCGGCACTCTATCGGAGGGAGGAATCATCATCAGTGGCCATCTTCATCATCCCGGCGGCCACCACGATGAGGAGGGAGTAATCCACCCTCGGGGATGAGGGTTTATACCAGTAGCTATGTGTTTAATCTCTCTCTCTCTCGTGTTCTTGAGATGTCACGATCTTGATGTATCACGGGCTTTGTTAATATAGTCGGATCATATGGTGTTTTCTCCTCTCTATCTTGTTGTGATGAATTGAGTTTTTCCCTTCGAGATTTCGTTGTTATCGGATTGAATACTTTTATGGATTTGAGTGCACTTGATATATGTCTTGCATATGAATACTCGTGGTGACAATGGGGTATCATATTGATTCACTTGATATGTGTTTTGGCACTCAACTCGCGGATTCCCGCGGTGACATTGGGGTAATCTATGCATGGGGGTTGATGCACGTTCTCGTCTTTTGTTTCTCCGGTAGAAATCTTGGGCACTCTTTGAAGTTCTTTGTGTTGGATTGAGTATTATGAATCTGAAATTATTTGGTGTTATTTTAGTACGAACTCTTGGATAGATCGATCAGAAAGAATAACTTCGAGGTGGTTTCATACCCTACAAACAATTTCTTTTTATATTCTCCGCTAGATAGGAACTTTGGAGTGATTTTTCATCGCACGTTGAGGGATGGTTATATGATCCAATTATATTAGCATTGTTGAGAGGTTGCACTAGCGAAAGTACGGACCCTAGGCCTCATTTTCAAGCATTGCAATACCGTTTTGTGCCCGTTTACTATTTGCTACATTGTTGTTTTTATGTATTTAGATTATAAAAATATATTTCTACCATCCATATTACACTTTGATCACCATCTCTTCACCGAACTAGTGCACCTATACAAATTGCCATTGTATTGGGTATGTTGGGGACACAAGATATTTCTTGTATTTGATTGTAGGGTTGTTTGAGGGAGACCATCTTCATCCTACGCCTCCCACAGATTGATAAACCTTAGGTCATCCACTTTAGGGAAAATTGCTATTGTCCTACAAAACTCTGCGCTTGGAGGCCCAACACGTGTCTATAAGAATAAAGTTGCGTAGTAGACATCAAGCTCTTTTCTGGCACCGTTGCTGGGGAGGCTAGGTAAGTGGCACTCACATCCCATCAAGGAAGCTCTTTTCTGGCGTCGTTGCTAGGGAGGTGAGTGCTTCAAGGTATATCTTTAGATCTTGCAATCGAATCTTTTAGTTTCTTGTTTTATCACTAGTTTGGTTTATAAAAGAAAACTACATAAAAATGGAGTTGAAGTTGCATCATATTATTGATCATCTTTATAATATCTTTCGTGAAAATGATGGAAAGGAAAATTGTGCTCAATTGATAGAAGAAGAATTCAATATAATGTTTGGTATAAATGATGAGCATGATTGCAATGTTGTTAGTATGAATTCTTTGAATATCCATGGTGCTAATGATATGCAAAGCCATAAGCTTGGGGATGCCATGTTTGATGAAGATGATATTTTTAGTTCCCCAAGTTTTGATGAGAAAATTTATTATAATGATTGCATGTCTCCTATTTATGATAATTATAATGATGAAAGTGGATTTGGAGAGGTCATGACTTTATTTAGTGATGAATCCACCATTTTGGATGAGGCTTCAATTGACTATGATAACAAAGTTGCTATCTATGATGATTATGGTGATGACATGTATGCTATAAAGAATAATGATAACCACGAAACTTGTCATCATAATTTTAATTTTCACTCTCATGATAGTCATTTTGTTGAGATTGCTCCCACTACTATTGATGAGAAGAAATTTACTTATGGGGAGAATAATAAATTTTCTATGCTTTTGTGTCATGAAAAGAATACTTTATGTGATGGTCATATTGTTGAATTTCTTCATGATGCTACTGAAAAATTATTATGAGGGAGGAACTTATGCTTGTAGGAATTGCAATAATATCAAGTTTCCCCTCTATGTGTTGAAAATCTTGAAGTTGTGCTTGTTTTGCCTTCCTATGCTAGTTGATTCGTGTTCCCATAAATTGTTTGCTCACAAAATCCCTATGCATAGGAAGTGGGTTAGACTTAAATGTGCTTGACATGTGATTCATGATGCTCTCTTTATGTTTCAATCCTTATGTTTTATGCGAGCATCATTGAACTCATCATGCCTAGCTAAAAGGCATTAAAGAAAAGCGCTTGTTGGGAGACAACTCAACACTTTTACCCCCTATTTTTGTGTGTTCACATGATTATGCTACTATAGTAATCATGTTTTACAGATTTTGTTTCGATAAAGTGCCAAGTAAGACCTTTGGGATGGTCTATGGTGATAATTGATTTGATCTTGATGAAAAACAGAAACTTTTGCGCTCAGGAAAATAATTCTTATTTTTAACAGAACGTGATAAAATACTAATTCTTTTTGCAAAAGATTAATAGACAAATTTCCCAGGTTGTCCTAATTTTTCAGAATTTTTGGAGTAGCATAAGTATGGTTGGAGTACAGATTACTACAGACTGTTCTGTTTTTGACACATTCTGTTTTCAATGCATAGTTTGCTTGTTTTCTAGCTTCTATGGCTTATATTGCTCAATATAAATTGTGGAAATGATATGGTACAGTAGGCATTGTGTGAGAAAAATTATGGATCTTGTCTTTGACAGTACCAAAGTGAAACGGTTTGCTCTTTATCATACTAACCTATCTCACGAAGTTTCGTTAAGTTTTGTGTGATTGAAGTTTTCAAATTTTGGGTGAGACATCGATATGAGGAGAATAAGGAGTGACAAGACCCTAAGCTTGGGGATTCCCAAGACACCCCAAGTTAATATTCAAGGAAGATCCAAGAAACTAAGTCCGGGGCATCCCCTCTTTCGTCTCCAACATTATCGGTAACCTCACTTGGAGCTATGTTTTCATTCGTCACATGATATGAGTTTTACTTGGAGCATCATTTTATTTTGTTAGGATTTTCTTGCTGTTATTTATAATAATGTTTTGAATCTTTTATTTCAAAAAAAAATGTCAAGTATAGCCTTTGCCATGCTTATTTTGCAAGTATACATGTTGCTGTTTCAAAACAGAAAGTTTATCATTGTTGCAAAAATTCTCTAGAAAAGTCAGAATGTGATAAAATGTTGAAACTTTTTGCACAATAAGCTCTGATAAATTTTCTATAGTATGGTAAATTTTCATAATTTTTGGAGTTAAATAATTATTGATACTCTTGCATTCTTTACTGACTGTACTATTTTGGCAGATTGTTGTTATGTTTGCATTGTTTGTATAGCCTTATGAATGGTGGTGAGGATGTGGAAGAGCTAGTCATATAGTCCTTTAAGCTTGATTCCTTTTATCGGTTAGCAAGGAGTTTGAAGCTTGAGTACTTTGAAGAGCATTTAAGAACAGGTCATAAGCAATTCTAAGTGGCAGAGATGACTCATGGGACCTCGTCAGATAAGCATATCCTATGGTAAATGTGGTACCTGGTCCAGTCAACTTGGAAGAAGAAACTGACCACTAGTGGGTGTCAATTAAAAAGTCACTTTGTGGATAACGCTTCTAGCATATGTTTGCTTGTTTAATGATTCTATTTGAGGATAGGAGTATTAAATATGCAGAGGAATTTAGTATGCAATGTTGAATAATAATTTTAGTGATTTGCTACAGTAGATAAATGATAAGGTTTTTACATTGGTTTATACTAACTTATCTCACGAGTTCTTGTTGAGTTTTGTGTGGATAAAGTTTTTAAGATTTAGGGAAACCATGATATAAAAGGAATTAAGGAGACACAAAAGCTCAAGCTTGGGGATGACCAAGGCACCCCAAGATATTATTTAAGAAGTCTCAAGTATCTAAGCTTGGGGATGCCCCATTAGGCATCCCACCTTTCTTGTACAAGAATTATCGGTGAGTATCGGTTGAGCCTAAGTTTTTGCTTCTTCACATGATGTGTGCTATGCTTGGAAAGTAATTTTATTTTGTTTTGCTTGCTGTTTTAATAAAATACTTAGATCTGAAACTTTTAAATAAGAGAGAGTCCTCAAATAGCTACCTATTTACTTAACTACTCGCTTGATCTTCACTTATATCTTTTTGGAGTAGCTTGTCATTAACTCTTGTGCTTCACTTATATCCTATGAGTAAATTGTTGAATGAATTGAAGATC